>NW_026732815.1:0-167778 GCF_028476545.2 Physella acuta
AGACAGATCACACACACCCGTCTATATAGCCAAATCACACACGCCTGAATATATAGCCAGATCATACACGCCCGTCTATATAGCCAAATCATACACGCCCCGTCTATATAACCAGATCACACACACCCGTCTATATAGCCAAATCACACACGCCTATAGTTAGATCATACACTCCCGTCTATATAGTTAGACCATACAATCCCGTCTATATAGTTAGATCATACCCTCCCGTCTATATAGTTAGATCATACAATCCCGTCTATATAGTTAGATCATACACTCCCGTCTATATAGTTTAGATCATACACTCCCGTCTATATAGTTAGATCATACACTCCCGTCTATATAGTTAGATCATACAATCCCGTCTATATAGTAGATCATACAATCCCGTTCTATATAGTTAGATCATACAATCCCGTCTATATAGTTAGATCATACAATCCCGTCTATATAGTTAGATCATACAATCCCGTCTATATAGTTAGATCATACAATCCCGTCTATATAGTTAGATCATACACTCCCGTCTATATAGTTAGATCATACACTCCCGTCTATATAGTTAGATCATACACTCCCGTCTATATAGTTAGATCATACACTCCCGTCTATATAGTTAGATCATACAATCCCGTCTATATAGTTAGATCATACAATCCCGTCTATATAGTTAGATCATACACTCCCGTCTATATAGTTAGATCATACACTCCCGTCTATATAGTTAGATCATACACTCCCGTCTATATAGTTAGATCATACACTCCCGTCTATATTTAGATCATACACCTTAATGACCATCTACAAACCCGTAGTTTCAGCCCCCCCCCCCCCTTTACACACGATACACTGAGAACACTAAAGCTAAGTATTGGTACTATCTCGTAGTTTCTGTTGTATTCAAATCCTGGATATTTCCTACTCAGTCGACCATAAGGCTGTTCGATGATTATAATTTCCGGGATAATTAACATAATGATACCTGAGTGTTGACTACGTGAACACGCCCATCTTATAAAACTTATCTTACAATGTTGGTAGTGCAGGCTATACTTATCACACCGATTGGGTATTTTTACAAGAAACTACCATGGTATGTTGTGTACTAGAAAATACTATACTAGCAAATCAATACTAGCACATTTTTAAGAATGTTACCAATGCTTGCATTGTGATCCAATGTTATACCCCCCCCACACACACACTATGCATACATATATATATATATATATATATATATATATATATATATATATATATATATATATATATATATATATATATATATATATATATATATCCCGAGATCAACCCACATCTATACAAACATACATAAATGAACAGTTAACACATATATTTGCACCAAAGATTATCATAAATTGGGAGTGGAGCGGGTGGTGTCCTACCCCGAACACCCCTTTGATCCGCCTTATGCACACTACCCATTTATACTATTATCTAATGCTATACTTTCCTACTCCATGATCTAATGCCTTTACTTGCTTACACTATGATCTAATGTAATACTTTCCTACAATGTAATGCATATACTATAATCATATTTAATACTTGCCTATACTATGATCTAATGCTATTCATGTCTACACTATAATGCCTACACTATGACCCAACACTATACTTGCCTAAACTATGATCTAATCCTAGCTGTACTTGCCTACACTACGATCTAATGCTATACCTGCCTACACTATTATCTAATTCTATACTTGCCTCACTACGATCTAATACTATACTTGCCTACACTATTATTATTAATACTATACTTGCCTACACTAGTATCTAATTCTATACTTGCCTACACTACGATCTAATGCTAGCTATACTTGCCTACGTTATGGTCACTCGGTAATTCAAACTTTTCCTGTAAATCCGCACTGGGTTTCAACAAACGGGAATCCCCGAAAGACGAGTTATTTTTGGCCGCGGCCCCCGCCACGGTGGGCACCGTCAGGCCGGTGACGGGCGGGGCCGACCCGCATCTGACGAGGCTATCGTCGGGTGCCAGCGATGCGACCTTGTGACGTAAGGGCTGTTTATCCGTCGACGGGAGCTTCTTCCTGGGGGACGGGCCCGGTGCTGTGTGTGGGGTGCGGATCGATTCTTCTGAGGAATGTGAGTGCCGGGGGCACGCCTTGGGGGCGCCCGGTATTTTCAGTTCGCCGGCGCCCGAGTGGGCGTCACCCCTCCGGTTAAGCTGGGCGCGCCGTGCCTCGTAGTCCCCGGAAATTCTCCTGGCCTGACCGCGGAGCAGGAAATTTTTGGGTAAGCTGTAGTCGATGGCCTCCTCGTGGCACAGTTTACGAGAGGGCAGGTGAAGGGTCAGCTTCTCCGGGGAAAACTCGCTTTTAGTATCACATTCTCCGGGTCTGCGCGCCACTTTATCCTTTTCCACCTCCTCATCCGGCGTCTTCACTTCCGGCTGCGTCTCTTCCGGCGTGTCCTGATCATGCGCGCTGTCGTCTATGACCAGCTCGTTCATCTCGTCATCGGAATCATCGTCTGAATCATCTCGTCCTGAATGGACGCTGGCGGCCGACTGGGGACCGGACGCTGGCCGAGTCGAGGCTGGCCGTGTCCAGACTGGACGAGATCTCCACCGCCGTGTTGGCCGGGCTGCACGTGTTGGTCAGCTCGCGCGACGGCGACAGCAGGTAAGGAGAAGGTGTGCAGTCCCGTGAGCGATGACGTCCGTCAGACGCCGGTCTGATCTCGGTCCGGTTCCGGTCGTCCGCCGGTCCGACCGCCGGCAGGGGTGTGGAGTTTTTGTGAATGACCTTGAAGGTAGGACCCCTGAAGACGCCGACCTCTGGGACGAAGGTGGTCGCGTGCACCTTCTTGACCCCCTGCGGCTTGGAGTAGAGCGTGTGGTAGTAGGGTAGGGCCGAGGCGGTGGTTTGTGTGGTGATGGTGCTGGACACGGAGCCTGAGGACGAAACAACACATTTTAGGGCTGTCCTCAAGCTATGCTGGGGGACGGGGATTTAAGACATCGGGGGCGTGGATTTAAGGCATCGGGGGACGGGGATTTAAGGCATCGGGGGACGGGGATTTAAGGCATCGGGGATGGGGATTTAAGGCATCGGGGGCGTGGATTTAAGGCATTGGGGGACGGGGATTTAAGGCATTGGGGGACGGGGATTTAAGCATTGGGGGGCGGGGATTTAAGGCATTGAGGGCGTGGATTTAAGGCAACGGGGGACGGGGATTTAAGGCATCGGGGATGGGGATTTAAGGCATTGAGGGGCGGGGATTTAAGGCATCGGGGATGGGGATTTAAGGCATTGAGGGGCGGGGATTTAAAGGCATCGGGGGACGGGGATTTAAGGCATTGGGGGACGGGGATTTAAGGCATTGGGGGGCGGGGATTTAAGGCATTGAGGGCGTGGATTTAAGGCAACGGGGGACGGGGATTTAAGGCATTGGAGATTCAAGGCATCGGGGATGGGGGTTTAAGGCATCGGGGATGGGGATGTGTGGGATTTAAGTAGGGGAATCGGGAGGGTATGTTTAAGCACTAGGGGGGAGGGGGGCGTGGAGGGTTTGGGTTAATGCGCTGTGTTACGTGGAGGGTTTGGGTTAAGGCAATTGAGGATTAGGAGGGTTTGAGTTAAGGTGCTAAGCTCATTTCATACATATGAGGCTGAAGGTCCCTAATAGAAAAAGTACTTCTCTGTTCTCCAACAGGCCGTATCGAGGTTACATATTTTTTGCCCTAACGTGTATGACAAACCTGCAGCTACGATACACCACAGGCCTGCTAGAGAACACAGAAAGACCTACAACATTCTCGTGAATAATTTACTATTTTATTACGGATGACAATGTTAATAATGAACGTTAGTAACATGATTTTAGTTTTATTATGTAAAACGTATTGAAAGCAGTAGGTGACTAATTGAATTAATACTGTAATATATGGGAGACAAACTGTGATATAGGAGACAAACTGATATAGGAGAGAAACTGTGATATAGGAGACAAACTGTGATATAAGAGACAGACTGTGATATAGGAGACAAACTGTGATATAGGAGACAGACTGTGATATAGGAGACAGACTGTGATATAAGAGA
The DNA here is from genome assembly GCF_028476545.2 of Physella acuta. Classification (NCBI taxonomy): domain Eukaryota; kingdom Metazoa; phylum Mollusca; class Gastropoda; family Physidae; genus Physella; species Physella acuta. Next base: position 4,098 of record NW_026732815.1, read on the forward strand.
CAGACTGTGATATAAGAGACAGACTGTGATATAGGAGACAAAGTGATATAGGAGACAGACTGTGATATAGGAGAAAGACCGTGATACAGGAGAAAGACCGTGATACAGGAGAAAGACTGTGATATAGGAGAAAGACTGTGATACAGGAGAAAGACCGTGATACAGGAGAAAGACCGTGATGCAGGAGAAAGACCGTGATGCAGGAGAAAGACTGTGATACAGGAGACTGATAAAACATGTCACACGTTTTCCCGACACTTCGATCCCCTGGCCACAAGCTGTCACTCTCTGCCCCGACCCACGAGCACCTACGTCACGTCACGCGCGAACAATTACCTTGATTCGTACGGGTGAATCGCTCACCTGTAAAACTCTAAATCATCCCAGCGCGTGTTTTATTGGATTTTGGCGAAGGGAGTGTTCACGTTCGCTTTAGTTAATTGTTCGTTTCGCGTCAACGTTTGAGGGAGAAAAAATTAATCTTTACCACGCTTTCCTCAGTATAAATTAGATTATTAAATGCATGTCTGACCTTAGTCCTACTCTGTCCTACAGGGCTTTCCTCAGTATAAATTAGATTATTAAATGCATGTCTGACCTTAGTCCTACTCTGTCCTACAGGGCTTTCCTCAGTATAAATTAGATTATTAAATGCATGTCTGTAGGCCTACCCTGGTGCTATAGAGATTTCATTTGTACACAATTCGTCGATTCAAAGAGGTACTAAAAATTTCGAATGAGGTGGTGATAACATTCGTTTTTACACATTACAAACTAATTTCGTGAAAAAGGTTTTCTGAATCTATTTGCATCTCCCCCCCCCCCCCCTTTCCTCAACCCTGACCCATATCATTATTTTTGGGAGCGGCCTTAATTAATGTGTTAGTTACTAAACTAGTGCGTTAAAATATTGCTATTAGTCATACAAAGAGAGCGACAGAGGTAAATAGATATAGATGGATATGGTCTTGTCTTTAAATTTTAGACATAAATATTTGACCGTCTATTAAAAGTTTAGTAGGGCCCTGTTTCAAATAAGAGACTTTTTCTTATAGCAGAAATTTAGACTAACGATATTAGTGTAAAATGTATCACGGACTACAGGCTAAACCTATTTCTACAGTCTTCTTCTTCTTCTTCTTCGTTCTTAATTTTTGAATATGGTGGAGGATTCAGACAACAAGTCCAACTTCGTGGACAAACCGGACTGTGGTTTCCAGTTTGTCAGGTGTCCCATATAATTTTTCCCTGAGTGGGGTGGGCTGGGGCCAGTGTCTGCCTCTTGCCTGGCTATACAGAGTACAATCCTGGAGTACGTGCTCCGTGTTTTCCGGGGCCTTGCCACAAGGGCACATTTCGCTACACCCAACCTTCAGTTTTTTGTGCATGTGTTGATTTAGTCTGTTGTGGCCTGTTCTAAGTCGAAAGATTATGTATTGTTGTTTTCGTGTTAAATTGTAATAGCCGTCGTCTTTAATGTAGTGAGGGTGTGTGACAGACCACATTTGCGTTTGTTTGTTTTTAATTATTCTTTTTATTTCTTTTGGGTGTAGCGAAATTTCCGGTTGTGGTTTCTTTCCCCCAATTTTTGCCAGCTGGTCTGCGATCTCGTTACCCTGGATCTGGCAGTGGCCCGGGATCCACTGCAGCACAATTCTAAAAATGTATATAGTCTGTTACAGTCTTAATGATTCATCAATTTCTACACGCTAGAAATGTATCTGCGGCTAAAGGCTAAGATACCCAGAGAAGAATTCAAGCAACGGTAGGGGTGGAAAGGGGGGGGGGGGTATAAGCAGATCGTAGGCATGCGCAGAAAGTAAATGGCAATGGCGTTTCGGAGGACGTTCTTTTTTTTTTTTCCAATGTAAGCTGTTAATGGCTGGCGGGCGGGTATATGGGGGGGGGGGGGAAGAGGAGAAGGGCTCCCTGAGAGATGAAAGTAAGCAGAATTTGTAAAGTATGACATTTTTTAAAGAAGGAGAATGTGTAATGTATGACATTTTTTACAGAAGCAGAATTAGTAATGCATGACATTTTTTTAAAAAGCAGAATTTGTAATGTATGACATTTTTTCAAAAGAAGCAGAATTTGTAATGTATAACATTTTTTAAAGTAAGCAGAATTTATAATGTGTGACATTTTAAAGTAAGCAGAATTTGTATTGTATGACATTTTTAAAGTAAGTAGAATTTGTAATGTATGGTATTTTTTAAAGTAAGCAAAATTTGTAATGGATGGCATTTTTTTTTACAGAAGCAGAATTTGTAATAACAAAATTTTTTAAAGAAGCAGAATTTGTAATGTATGACATTTTTAGGGAGGAAGCAGAATTTGTAATGTATGACATATTTTACAGAAGCAGAATTTGTCATGTATGACATTTTTAAAGAAACAGAATTTGTAATGTAATGTATACGTTTCATAGTATTTTGTAAACAATCGAAATGGGAAAGAGGCTCGTGGATTTGAGACAACAAATAGGAAATAATTATTCAGTCGGAATGATCTGGAGATGGTACGATACAATATTATCTACCCAAATGTACACAACAATAGTTGCTGGCGACTTTACAATATCATCCACTATATACACAACAATAGTTGAGAAAACCGTAACGTAAATGAAGTAGAAAACTACAAGACAACTATCTACAGTAGGAAACTATCACACAATTAGGTACAGTGAAGTACATTAAGAAACTATAACCCAGCTATCTAAAGTAAGAGACTATAACACCTCTAGCTACAGTAAGAAACTATAACACAACTAGCTACAGTAAGATACTATAACACAGCTAGCTACAGTAAGAAACTATAACACAACTAGCTACAGTAAGAAACTATAACCCAGCTATCTAAAGTAAGAGACTATAACACTTCTAGTTACAGTAAGATACTATAACACAACTGGCGCTAGCTACATTAAAAAAAATAACACAGCGGGGCTACAGTAAGAAACTATAACACAGCTAGCTACAGTAAGAAACTATAACACAGCTAGCTAAAGTAAGATACTATAACACAGCTAGCTACAGTAAGATACTATAACACAGCTAGCTACAGTAAGAAACTATAACACAACTATCTACAGTAAGAAACTATAACACAACTGTCTAAACTGCTTCTGCTTGCGTTAAAACCAAGTTTACAACCTTCGATTAAAGTGAAAACTATAAATGCCACACACAAATCAAATAAAGTTATATGGCAATCCCGTGTATTGAATTATTTGATTTGTGAGAGGGAACAAACCCCAAAGTAAGCTTTAACTTTTGTGACAGATGATTTTTAACCGTCCTAAACTGTTCAACAAAGAAAAAAAAACATTTTCTATATACAAGCCATATATATATATATATATATATATATATATATATATATTTATTTATTTATTTATATATATATATATGTGTGTGTAAAGATATAATTACGATTGTTTAAAAACTATTTCAATTATCTTTAAACCTTCTATGTGGTTCTGAGGGCAAGGAAATGATAAGCACATTCAAGCAGACACACACACACACCCTCCCCACCTCCACCTTCTCCCTTTAAATGCGGCCCTGCGGTCATCAATTAAAAACTGGAATTGCTGAAATGTGGAAGGGGGTTTGTGTCACACACACACACACACAATCACACACACGCACAAATGTTAACCAAAAAAAAACCAATGACGTCACTGCATACTAGGCTGTTGTGTATGTAATTATGACATAACTAGTCCAATCATTTCCATCTTTGTAATACTAAAGTGGGTTCAACAGTAGAGTGAATCAATATTTTCTTGACATGCAGACTTTGATCGAGGCTATATAAATCTAAATAATATTTTCTTTAAAAACGGCTTCCGCCTTTTTCATCGTTGTCAAGGATTTAAAATGGGTTCTATCAATGTCGCTTTTGATTAGTGGCAAATTTAAAAATAAAAAATTTAGGAATTCAATTTTTAAATGATTTAACACTTGAAATTTAGTTAATAAACTTTCAAGTGTAGATTACTTGAAAATATGAATGAGTTGAGACTATTATTTGCAAGTTATCTATGTAAGTTTAGATCGTGTCTATTTTTTGTGAAACAAACTTATGGCTCTTTTAGGGGTAATCATTTTTAAGCTACAGAATTTCAGTAAATGTTTTTATTCGTGATATTTAAAAGAATGAGATTTTAAAATCCCAGTCACATCTTGGTGCCGTTTAAAACAATAACTTGGATTCTCCTAAACTGAAACGATTTTAAATAACTTTTAGAACATGTTTACTGTGTTTATCGTGATTCTATATTTCTGAACCTTCCTCCTCCAATTTTGCCTAGCTGCCTTATTGATTATTAACATCAGATACATCGATCACAAACTAAGCGAAGAGACAGGCTGTTAAATTCAAAACACCGCATGCTTTTTCCCAGATGAAAATTACCACATACACGGGGCTAAAGGTGGTTAATGTAAAGACTAGTAGTGGTTAGGTTAATACACGAGTAAGGTAAATTAAAAAAAAAAACAATAAGAATTATATTAGTGAATAATGAAGAGAGAATACCACAAGTGAAAGTAAAAGTGAGAAAGGTGTTATTGACTATCGAAGGACAGAATTGCTCATTAAGAAAACGGAATGGGTGTGAAGGTGGAGTCACTATTGGTGCTCGCACTACGTAGGTCACTCACACACGTCTAGATCTTACTTCATGGCGCAGTATTAAAAACATCACAGGCTCAAATGTAGCCTTTTTATCGGAGCAGTTTTGAGCAGATTCGCTCAAATAAACCGCTTCTGAACGGAGCAGGTTTAAAAGAATTCCATGCTCAAGTAAGACTCTTCTCAACGGAGCAGTTCTGAGCAGTTCCTAGACTTCAATACACCACTGCCAATGGTGCGGTATTCAAGCTCTACACTAATAAATAAAACCATTTCCCACTGCATGTATTTCAATATAGTGCTGTTTCAATTAATTTCTAGAAAACCGACCAGATAACATCGTACGTCTGGCAAAGTTTCCCCCCCCCCTTCCCTCCACCCCCTTCTATAATTTTCTTGATTAGATCAGACATGGCACGGCTAGAATCTGTTACCAAGGGGACAATTCATTATGTAATTGATCGCATGCGATTGGACGACTGTGACACGCAATATGCATCCATAAAATGTTTATGTAAAAGGCCTGTGAGGTATATTAGGACACGGGAAAAAAAATCTTACAGCAGGAGTACAAAGGAAATAACAAGTTTATAACACCAATATGATGATGATGGGAATAAAAATGGTAGTAAAAAAGTAATAACGGCAAAGTAATGGGGGGAATAATTAGTTAACAGCGTTAAAATGAAGTATAATAAAAACATCTTTAAAAAAATAAAAGATAATATAGTTTGTGCAGAAAACAAAGCGAGGTGCAGGGTGAGGATATCGAACATTACTGCTGACCAGTCATACATGACTGCTGACCAGTCATACATGACTGCTGACCAGTCATACATGACTGCTGACCAATCATACATGACCGCTGACCAGTCATACATGACTGCTGACCAGTCATACATGACTGCTGACCAGTCATACATGACTGATGACCGGTCATGACTGCTTACCAATCATACATGACCGCTGACCAGTCATACATGACTGTTGACCAGTCATACATGACTGTTGACCAGTCATACATGACCACTGACCAGTCATAGATGACCACTGACCAGTCATACATGACAGAAGACCAGTCATACATGACTGCTGACCAGTCATACATGACCACTGACCAGTCATGCATGACCGCTGACCAGTCATACATGACAGAAGACAAGTCATATATGACTGCTGGCCAGTCATACATGACCGCTGACCAGTCATATATGACTGCCGACCAGTCACGGGATGAAACGTGTATTTAAAAAAGGCCGTACCTGGGGTACCGGAAGCTGTCACCGAAGGCACGGGTTGCGTCTTGGCGTACACCGTCCTCGTCCCTGACGTCGGGACGCATGTCGTCGCCGCGCACGGCGCTTCCGGTCGAGGATGCACCGCCGATGACGTCACCGCCTGCTGGTGGTGTGACGTCGTCGTCGTCGCGCGAGGCGTATCCCGATCCGCTTCGGCGTGCGAGGCCACGTGCTCAATGGTCTCCGCCACGGCGTCGGTTTCCGACTTGGTCGTCGTTTCCGCTCGGGTCACTTCGTCATTTTCCGTAGAGTCCACCACTATGTCGGAATTATCCTCCGAGTGGTCAGTGTCCGGGTAAGGTACGCCTGAGCTGTTTTTAGAATCCGATACCGGGGTGGCCGCGTGCTGCTGCGCCGGTTTGCTCGTCGCCGCCGACGCAGCCGCCGACGACGGAGACGCCAGCGCGGAGAGGACGAGCCCGTCGTGCTGGAGCGACGCCAGGGGAATGGGCGCGGCCTCCGGCACGGGGGTCTCGGGAGCCGGACCCCCACCGTGGGGCGGCTCGGTCACCGTCTTTGTTGGTTTTGTGTTTCTGTTTTTTCGGGAGTTCCCGTTGGCGATGTTCGAACTCCGAGACGGCGCCGGCGATGACGTGTTGCTCGCCGGGCTCGTACATTTGGCACGGGACGACGCCTCCAGCTGATGTCGCGGGTTCGAACCCACGGAAGTCACAGAGTTGGATTTCTTCAACTGGCTGGAGCTCGACGATTTCTTGTTGCCCGAGGTCGCTAGCGAGGGCGAGAGCTTCGGTTCCCTGAGTAACGTCGCCTGGGAACCGCTGGAAGGTCGACCAGAGTCCAGGTCAACCTTGAACCCCGAAGACCGGCGCTCCTGGACCTTGCTCGACTTCTCGGACGACTCTTTGGGCTCCTGTTTGACCAGACTTAAGGGCGTGGTGCTGGGCACCTGGTCCAGATACGGTGCGAGACCAGGTGGGTTGATGTAGAGTCCGGGGTGGTGGGCTGAGGCGGCAGACATAGAGGCCAGGTAGGCGTCTGAAACAAGAATTAAAGTTGGGTTGTCAAAGCAGGTTATTTTTATCTTCAAACCTGCACGTTTAAATATATTCGGGAGCCCACATAAACAAGGAGACGTATGAAGCAAATAATACTCCATTCTACAGTATATCGTAACTTAGCGTCAGGCGGAACTTCAGTAGTCAATATAAACAATGAACTACATAATGACAATTTTATTAATAAACTACAAGTCCTAGTCTAATATTTTAGTTTTAACATGCGGGATTTACTTCTTCACATTATAATACTTAATTAGTTTTTTCGGTTGTGAGGGTGACGACTTAAATAATGATGCCTGTAACATACTACACGTATGTAAACTATCTAAGTCAGAAGTTGCAATAACACCAAAAAAGCCATTCGGATACGAGATTATCGAAACTGTAAAAAGTTTTCTTTTATTAAAAAGTAACAGCGAACAAACCATTAAAAACACGAGATTATCGAATCTGTGAACTGTACTATTTTTTATTACAAAGAAACAGCTGAATCTAAAATAAAGAAAATAAACATCACAATAATAACATTTTATTTATAATAAAAAAGAAAATTACAATGCAGTACTTTAATCAAATATATCAAACACTAGATTTTATCCTACTTTTCCACAGTAACCATTTCCTTCGATTTGCCAGATTGAGAAGCAAGATATTCTTTAGTTAATTTAAAAGATTCAGGTTCTATTGTTTTAAATACTGAAGTACACCATACTTTATAAAAATGATATTATTGAATTAATTATTTTTAAAAAAATCAGAATTTAAATTATTTTATGACGAAACGTAAAATAAGCTGCGTTTTTTAAAATATATATTTAGTGACATTTTTGTGTATTTTAGAAACACAACTAGCTATCGGCCAACCTTTCATAACTTATTGTTAAGACATCAATATATTTTTTCCAACCGTTATATTTTAAATTAATTGCACTTACTTTGTTGGGGTGGGGGTGTGGAACAAGTACTCAACATATGTTTTAGCTGGTATGACAATTTTTGTTAGTGTAACAATAACGAAATTTTGATAAAATATAATCGTCTACCGTACAATATAAAAGTTATAAACTTGTTTTATAACAAAAATAATACTTTGTTAACATAGCAAACTTCTAGTTGACAGTACAAAATTCCTACGATTATATAAATACGGTACAAAATTTCTACGATTATATAAATTATACACAACTTCTAGTTGACAGTACAAAATTTCTACGATTATATAAATACGGTACACAATTTCTACGATTATATAAATTATACACAACTTCTAGTTGACAGTACAAAATTTCTACGATTATATAAATTATACACAACTTCTAGTTGACAGTACAAAATTTCTACGATTATATAAATACGGTACAAAATTTCTACGATTATATAAATTACACACAACTTCTAGTTGACGGTACAAAATTTCTACGATTACATAAATTATACACAACTTCTAGTTGACAGTACAAAATTTCTACGATTATATAAATTAAACACAACTTCTAGTTGACAGAACAAAATTCCTGTTACACCAGTTTTAAACTACAGCTTCTAGCACACCAGCCTGTGTCAACACAGAAGTTATCCCTCGCATCGATTCTAAGAACGACCACCTGTAAAAAGCTACCACTAGGAAGAAAAAATAAACCACACAACTCACACTAACCACCACTGTATTCGTCGAATGATGAAAGACAATTCCCCAGAAATTAACTCCCCTTCATCAACCATCAGCTCCGTGGTCTACATGACACCCCCGCCTATCCAGCGTCCACGAAAAAGTCAGCCACACCTTCCAGGTTATTTTCCTAATAAAAACCGGACTTTCCCCATACATTTCACGGTTTCCTTCGGCGGCTACACATTACAAAAACATGAAGCCGGAACTAAATAACTGGGACATGTGCTGGTTCTATTTTTAGCGCTATCACTGTGTTATCGGCGTGGTGCGTTGTCGCGTGGAATGTAAATATCGATGTGTAGTACAGTTCTAACGCTGTTTGACTACACGACTATGCACACTTAGGTGCCGGTTATAACATCGACAAGACGAAGTCAGCGATTGATCTACTGGTTAGGATATACTAACCTAGCAATGGTCCAAACGATAGCACCCGCAAAAATATGGACTTTACCAAATTCATGGGCCAATACATGAATATAATCATATTCCCGGATATAGCCTAGGCCCTAGCCTGGATAACAGGGAACAGCTCATTATATCCATGGAACTGTACATTACATCCAGAGAACTGCCCATTATATCAAAGTAACCAACAATTCTAACCGGAGTACCACAATCACCCAGGGAACAGCCTATTCTATCTAAGGAATCGTATATTGTATCTAAAGAACCGCACATTCTATCCAAGCAACTGTCCATTATATCCAAAGAACAGTCCGTTCGATCTGGAGAACAGCACTTAACCATGGAACCGCCCATTTTATCCAAGGAACCGTATATTATATCCAGGGAACCACCCATTTAATCCATAGTACGGAGCATTCTATCTGAGGTTGATTGTTACAGTTACTCACCTTTCTGTAGCTCGAGCAGCCGCTGGTAGTGCGCCGCCGGATGCGACGGTCCTGACGTGCCCGGCATGCCGCTGCCCAGCAGGGACAGGGGCTCGCCGGGAAACAGGGGCGGGTAGCTGGGGTAGAGGCCGCTGGTCATCAGGTACCTGGGGAAATCTGCAGGAGACAAAGTAGGTCAGACGTCATGAGAAGGGGGATAAGTGATGAGGGAACATTGGCAACAACAGTATTGGGTGGGGGGGGGGGGGGGACAATCATACACACATAGTAAAATTTGGAAATGAGTATCTACGATGCTAACTCGGTGCTGATATGTTTTGGCCAGTTAATTGCAGTGTTAATAGCCTGTTCGGATGGCTAAACCGGTTTGAGTTCGAACCCCGGTTTGTGGGTAAACTGACTCACGTTAAGGAAAGTAAAGGCGGCTGGGGCGTAGGGTTGACCACACTATCCCTTCAAATGCCGAACAGAAACAGGTGAACTCTACTTCATCTGCCCAATGGACCATCAAGTTGGAAAGTGTACTTTAGTAACTTTGTTTTATTAATTGTAGCTTTTTTAAAATCTAAAATTTACTCAAAACTTTTAACCCCCAACTCTTAACTAACGCTAAGGCTTGACATGATTAAACTAAACTAACCAAGCCTAAGTGAGTACAAAACCCCAGAAGGTGTACATCATGTACGTAACTAATTAGATCGCTCCAATATTGCTCACGCTTCTTCGCCTCGGCGATGCCGCACGAAACGAGTTACTTCTGCGACTAATTATATACAATCTAACTGATAATTCATCAAGTTGGGGGGGGGGGCGGTTTTTTTTAAAATAGTGGCGTACCTAGGTTAGTTTCAGAATGTTGTTTGCATATCACTAAACCTACCATCGAACTACTTTTCCCTATGTCGTTTTCTTCTTCTTCGTTCTTAATTCTAGTTTTACGTGCCAACGGGTTATATACGCCATATAGGCCTTTGACTCGGGTTTCAGCCTGCTTTTCTTTTTGGATTCGCAAATTCTGATACGCATACTAACCCTTAACCTAACCATTGACAATCTTCAATGTTCAAGTTTATGTTCGGCACGTGTCTATTAAGTTTCGTCACTAAAAATTAAAATAACATTGCGGCAGAGTCGATACATACAACATTGGCAGGATGGAATAAAGGCATGCGTTGTTTTAGAAATTTTAAAACCATTACATTTTAGAACAATAGCCTTTGTAAGCAGACGTGAAAGAGAAAAATTCAATTAACAGCTTTCTATTTAAATGCAACCTAGTTTAATCTCTAGATCCAACGGGTTTGTTTTTTCCTTCTGCATTTCTTTTAATGAATAGAATAGGTTCTGAATCAAACAACGTTGGCGTTGTGCTTTTTGGTAAGTTACATTTAGTATATATATTTTTTAATAATACAAAATGTGTTAACAGGCAATGAGGCATTTCTTATATTTGCTTATTTCATTTTTTTTTAGAGAAAACCCTTTGATTAAACAACATGTAGATCTAATATAAAAAGAAAAGAGTGATTAAATGAGCGTAAAGTACATTTTGAAATTTCTAAACTATAAAAATGTAAGTAACTGGAAAGAGGGAAATAAATTCCTACACAAAAATATTTGTTAGTATTTTTATTGATGTATCTATTTACTACCATTTTTTGTTTATTTAAAAAAATTGTTTAGTAATCATTTACTTATTTTTCCATTTGTATCATTTTTAGATTTTTTTTAATCATCCTTGAGTACTGTTCTATTATTAGCATATGTGCGTGTGCTTAATTAATTTCAATTCTCAGTACACGTTTCTTTTTATGAAAAAAAATGTATTCTAAATTAATTCACGTAAAAATATAAAAGGCTGTTGGTAAAACGACAATTGAAAATTTAAAAATATTAAACGTGTTTCATGAATCGTTTTTGAAATACAACCCGGCATTTATTGCTAGAAGATGAAAAGTTTAAAAAAAAATGTTTTACTGTACGGAAAGTAATTTTTATTTCGAAACTCCGCTAGACTTGTAAAAAAATCGTCTAGGCTACAGATTAATAGAATTGCAGCATGCACAAAATTCAGTTAGAGGAAACCGCACGAAAACAGAAACGTATCTCACACTAGTTTGTTATGTGGATGACAGAATGAACAAAGCTAACTGTGCGATAAAATTGTATTTTTTTCTTCACATTAGGTGGCTTTAAACTAGCTTGATTGTACAAACATAATAGCTTGGTATCTGGGCAGATAAAATAGAAATAAAATGAACTATTATCAAACCATGCTATGTATTAAATATTATAGCCAACACGGTCACTTTTGTAAAAATACAAAAGGAATACTATCGTGTTGAATTCAACTGCAACCGGTATAATGATGGGCAATAATAATATAAGCGTTGTAAAATAAGTGTATACTACTTTGTCGAGAAAAAAAATATGGAAGTGTAATTTCCATCCTGGCAACTTGATAATTAATTAGGTGTCACCTGCTGTCATTAGAGAAGATAATTAGTCCCAGGCTGGACATAAAATCAAACATACGGTTCATTTAGTATGCGGCGCCATTGAAAAGGTTAATGTGACACAGGTAACTGCCTTCAGACGTGCCGGGTTTAAAGATGGTATCGTTGTTGGGTTTGTTGGTGTTGAGTTTGTTGGTGTTGGGTTTGTTGGTGTTGGGTTTGTTGGTGTTGGGTTTGTTGGTGTTGGGTTTATTGGTGTTGGGTTTGTTGGTGTTGGGTTTGTTGGTGTTGGGTTTGTTGGTGTTGGGTTTGTTGGTGTTGGGTTTGTTGGTGTTGGGTTTGTTGGTGTTGGGTTTGCTGGTGTTGGGTTTGTTGGTGTTGGGTTTGTTGGTGTTGGGTTTGTTGGTGTTGGGTTTGTTGGTGTTGGGTTTGTTGGTGTTGGGTTTGTTGGTGTTGGGTTTGTTGGTGTTGGGTTTCTTGTAGTTGGGTTTGTTGGTGTTGGGTTTGTTGGTGTTGGGTTTGCTGGTGTTGGGTTTCTTGTAGTTGGGTTTGTTGGTGTTGGGTTTGTTGGTGTTGGGTTTGCTGGTGTTGGGTTTGTTGGTGTTGGGTTTGTTGGTGTTGGGTTTCTTGTAGTTGGGTTTGAGGGTGTTGGAGTTGGAGTTATTGGAGTTGTTGGGTTTGATTGTAATGGGTTTTGTTGATGTTGGATTTTGCTGGTGTTTGTGTTCGTTGGTGTACGGTTGGTGATGGGCTTGGTGTCTCAAAACACGCGAAGATTTGGGATAGAACAAGGATTAGATATATATTTAAGGGTCAGTGTTAGAACAAGCTTTAGTGAAATAATAAACGAGCTAGAACAAGATTATAATTAGGTTTTATTGGGTTTTAAGATAGCGTTAGCGACAAGGTAGGAACTAGGCTTGGGGGTAGAATCAGACTTATGGAGACCTGTGTGGGGATATATTTAGGAACAAGCACGAGGTTTAGGCATACAAATGGTGGCAGTGTTTAAAGTGGGTTGTGGGGTGGATTTGGGGAATTACAGATGGGATCATGGACAGATTCAAACCAAGTTTAGGCTAACGTTTCGTTGAATTACTTGTGGGGAGAGGTAGGTTTAATTCAATTTATATTTTTAATGCGATCTTAACGTGAGTAACGTAAAAAAAATTAGGGAAAGCTATTTTTAAAAGATGATTAGCTTGATATCACTCGCACAACTTCACATAGAGGCACATTAAACTTTGTAATCATTCATTATCCCGTTGCATTAGCCCGCTCTTATATTAACAACCGGGGAAGTGTCTTAAATTGTACTCTCTCCTCTCCTCCTAACTTTAAAATTCAATTCCTAATGTTTTAATAAAAAAAAAAAATAGCGGATGATAGGTCGCGGCCCCCTCTCTATCCCCACCCCCATCCCTCCCCACACCCAACTGTTAAATGAAAAAATTCTTCAACAAGAATAGAACGGCAGATTCTGGGTCGCGGGGTTATAAAAATGGGGCGTGGCAGGTTAACCGGAAATGTAATCGGATGGTCTGTATCACTGTCACTTGAGGTCTAGCATCTCAAAGTCCAAACTCTCGCGGCTGTTAACATTAGTTAACAGGAAATGGGCAATAGATCGTTTTACTGTATGTAAACATTAGTTAACAGGAAATGTTACAATGGTTTGTATTACTGTATGTAAACATTTGTTAACTGGAAATTTGCAATAGTTTGTATTACTGTATGTGAACATTAGTTAACAGGAAATGTTACAATGGTTTGTATTAATGTATATAAACATAAGTTAACAGGAAATGTGCAATAGTTTGTATTACTGTATGTAAACATTAGTTAACAGGAAATGTGCAATCGTTTACACTAGTTTACAGTATGTTAAAATTATTTAGCAGAAAATGTGCAATAGTTCGTATTACTGTATGTAAACATTAGTTAGCTGGAAATATGCGATAGTTTGTATTACTGTATGTAAACATTAGTTAACAGAAAATTTGCAATAGTTAGTATCCCTGCCCGCTAACGTCACTGTCTGTTAACATTAGTTAACATGAAATTTGCAATAATTCGTATCACTGTTTACATGAGCAGGATATTTCAAATAGGTCGTATCCTCAACTGTTAACAAAATTAAAAATGATGGCATGTATCATCGGACACTCGTTAACCAAAAACATGCAAAAAATTGAACCAGTAAGTTTTTTAACTAGAGAATGACTTCTTTAAAAGTCTTCGAGAAACTTTATAGAGGTACTACATCTATGTTTTTCAGCCTCATATCAAAGTTACATTTTGATGACACCGCTAACTCTAGCCCTAACTATAATCCTAACTATATAGGTCTAAGCGGTGCCAACAGAAGAAAAAACAACAACACAATGTCAGCACGTTCCTGTTATCTTCATAATAGAAATCGAACAAGTACCCGTAGAATAATTACCCAGGCCAAAACTATGTAGAGTTGGATTTTCCTAAAGGGGCGGTTCGAGGCGTCACCGTTCACTTGTAATGTAAAGCAGCTCTGTCGTACAAGATACAACCAAACATAGTAAATTCCCCTTTCGGACGTGGAGATCCATGGGGCAGATAAGGTAGAGTTAATCTGTTTCTGTGACCTCGGCATAGCGTGGTCAGCACTTTGCCCAGTTGCCTTTACTTTCCCAAAACGATTGTGGGGTACTAGATGCGTAGCTACCCTTCCCGGCGCCCGGGGACAAACTCAATTTGGCGCCCCCTAGGGAGCAAATTTTCAATGTGCACCCCCCCCCCCCCCCCCCCTCAAACTTTCGATTTGCATCCCCCTCCTCAAACTATTTATAATTCAAAAATGCAGCTAAAATGACATTTTAATTTGTTTTTACAACCCATTTTGGCGCCCTCTAAGGTCGGCGCCCGGGGACTTATGTACCCCCTGCCCCCCATCGCTACGCCTCTGTGGGGTACTCATCATAGCTGGATAAACTAGTGGACGGATTCAGAGCCCGGGAGATTAGAACTCGAGACTTTCTGGTGTAGAGGTCGTGCGCTCTACCATCCGACCACGCCATTCCAAAAATGAAAACAGGCAGTAACTTCTCTAGTTGAAACCAATAATGTGTGTATTGTTGATTTAAAAAAAAAGGGGGGAACAGCTTTCTCTGTGCTGTGTTATTCGTATTAAATCTTGGTGTGACGCATGTTTAAAACACAAAGCCTTTAACATAAACGGCAAAACAAAACAAAAACGGCATGCTTTCTACCTATTTCAACATGATGCAGTCAATCTGAATAGCTCGAGTCAGTTGCGCAATCAATGTTTAATTGTTTGAATATTTCCATTTTTTTTAAAAACTTTTGTTTACATTTTAGAAAAGCAATTTCAACTTGAAAATAATGAGTCTATCCAGCTCAGGGAAACAGCCGTTTGAAAATTGAATTTTTGCTGTCGTATTTTTTACTGCCGTATTTTTTCTAATAAATGTTCTTTTTCACGATATCAGCTTCAATGTGAGGCAGCGATGGAGTTATTTAATACACCGTATAATATGCAGACAGGCGGACGTCTAGCAAAGACGCACTTTGTATCTTGCGCAATTAAAATTTCAGCTCAGCCAAGAACAAGAAATCTTGAATACACGCTTAATGATAAAAAGGAGGACAGAGGAAACTTTTTTTATTGTGTCCGTGATTTTTTGTCTCAGTAACATGTGACGAGGGCTAACGAACTATTCAAAATGCCAATGTTAATACAAGGCTAATAGGCTATAGTCCCTGAAGGTCGCCATAGTAAGCGAGAATTTATTTTGTAAAGTTTTCTTTAAAAAACCAATATTTATGGAGGCGAACATAATGTTATAAGATACATCTGATACAATTTCTGATACAATTTCTAACCAAGTTCAGAACAGGTTCTGATACAAGTAAGTTTTGTACAAGTTTTACTACACGCTATAGTCAAGTTCGGATACACCCTCAGAACAAGTTCTGATACATGTTCTGATACACGTTCTGAATAAGTTATGATCCATGTTCTGATACAAGTTCTGATAAGCTTCAATGGCCAAGTTCTGATGCACGCGCTGAACAAGTTATGAATGAGTTCTGATGCAATTCTAATACTGCCGGATAGGTTCCTTGAATAAAATGTGTGAAGCCTAACATAATTGTTGGCTACCTAAAAGAATCAAGTTCAAACATCGAACAACTCATACAGTATTGTGTGTATACGTGTCGACTAGTATTGGCACTCCCTCTATCAATGAACGTGTGTTAAACGTGTAAAGTCGAGTGTGTAAAAATAAAAATGTTATCTGCCAGCAATGTCTGAGTGCCCCTTGAATTAGTGTCTGTCATGATATGTGTGCTCTCAATTGTGATGGACAAAACGTGCAATATTAACAAAAAGGATTAGGATAAGACCGCGACAAAACACAATATCACGGATTTTTTTTTAGATTAAGTTAGAGCTAAACGTTATTTGCAGACGTTCAATCATGGCTAAGCAGTAAGAAGTAGGGACGTCAGATAAACAAGGTAGATAGGAGGTAGTGACGTCAGATAAACAAGGTAAATAGGAAGTAGGGACGTCAGAGAAACAAGATAGGAAGTAGTGACGTCAGAGAAACTAGATAGGAAGTAGGGACGTCAGATAAACAAGGTAGATAGGAGGTAGTGACGTCAGATAAACAAGGTAAATAGGAAGTAGGGACGTCAGAGAAGCTAGATAGGAAGTAGGGACGTCAGAGAAGCTAGATAGGAAGTAGGGACGTCAGAGAAACTAGATAGGAAGTAGGGACGTCAGAGAAGCTAGATAGGAAGTAGTGACGTCAGAGAAACTAGATAGGAAGTAGGGACGTCAGAGAAACAAGATAGGAAGTAGGGACGTCAGAGAAACAAGGTAAATAGGAGGTAGGGACGTCAGATAAACAAGGTAAATAGGAGGTAGGGACGTCAGATAAACAAGGTAAATAGGAAGTAGGGACGTCAGAGAAACAAGGTAAATAGGAGGTAGGGACGTCAGATAAACAAGGTAAATAGGAGGTAGGGACGTCAGATAAACAAGGTAAATAGGAAGTAGGGACGTCAGAGAAACTAGATAGGAAGTAGGGACGTCAGATAAACAAGGTAAATAGGAGGTAGGGACGTCAGATAAACAAGGTAAATAGGAAGTAGGGACGTCAGAGAAGCTAGATAGGAAGTAGGGACGTCAGAGAAACTAGATAGGAAGTAGGGACGTCAGAGAAACAAGATAGGAAGTAGGGACGTCAGAGAAACAAGGTAAATAGGAGGTAGGGACGTCAGATAAACAAGGTAAATAGGAGGTAGGGACGTAAGAGAAACTAGATAGGAAGTAGGGACGTCAGATAAACAAGGTAAATAGGAGGTAGGGACGTCAGATAAACAAGGTAAATAGGAGGTAGGGACGTAAGAGAAACAAGATAGGAAGTAGGGACGTCAGAGAAACAAGGTAAATAGGAGGTAGGGACGTCAGATAAACAAGGTAAATAGGAGGTAGGGACGTAAGAGAAACTAGATAGGAAGTAGGGACGTCAGATAAACAAGGTAAATAGGAGGTAGGGACGTCAGATAAACAAGGTAAATAGGAGGTAGGGACGTCAGAGAAACTAGATAGGAAGTAGGGACGTCAGATAAACAAGGTAAATAGGAGGTAGGGACGTCAGATAAACAAGGTAAATAGGAAGTAGTGACGTCAGAGAAACTAGATAGGAAGTAGGGACGTCAGAGAAACAAGATAGGAAGTAGGGACGTCAGAGAAACAAGATAGGAAGTAGGGACGTCAGAGAAACAAGATAGGAAGTAGGGACGTCAGAGAAGCTAGATAGGAAGTAGGGACGTCAGAGAAACAAGATAGGAAGTAGGGACGTCAGAGAAACAAGATAGGAAGTAGGGACGTCAGAGAAACAAGGTAAATAGGAGGTAGGGACGTCAGATAAACAAGGTAAATAGGAGGTAGGGACGTCAGAGAAACAAGATAGGAAGTAGGGACGTCAGAGAAACTAGATAGGAAGTAGGGACGTCAGATAAACAAGGTAAATAGGAGGTAGGGACGTCAGATAAACAAGGTAAATAGGAAGTAGGGACGTCAGAGAAGCTAGATAGGAAGTAGGGACGTCAGAGAAACTAGATAGGAAGTAGGGACGTCAGAGAAACAAGATAGGAAGTAGGGACGTCAGAGAAACAAGATAGGAAGTAGGGACGTCAGAGAAACAAGATAGGAAGTAGGGACGTCAGAGAAGCTAGATAGGAAGTAGGGACGTCAGAGAAACAAGATAGGAAGTAGGGACGTCAGAGAAACAAGATAGGAAGTAGGGACGTCAGAGAAACAAGATAGGAAGTAGGGACGTCAGAGAAACTAGATAGGACGTAGGTACGTCAGAGAAACAAGGTAAATATGAAGTAGGGACGTCAGATAAAGAAGGTAGATAGCATTAGGGACGTCAGAGAAACAGATAGGAATCGGGGACGACAGTAAAACGTCAGAGAAACTAGATAGGAAGTAGGGACGTCAGAGAAACAAGATAGGAAGTAGGGACGTCAGAGAAACAAGATAGGAAGTAGGGACGTCAGAGAAACAAGATAGGAAGTAGGGACGTCAGAGAAGCTAGATAGGAAGTAGGGACGTCAGAGAAACAAGATAGGAAGTAGGGACGTCAGAGAAACAAGATAGGAAGTAGTGACGTCAGAGAAACTAGATAGGAAGTAGGGACGTCAGATAAACAAGGTAGATAGGAGGTAGTGACGTCAGATAAACAAGGTAAATAGGAAGTAGGGACGTCAGAGAAGCTAGATAGGAAGTAGGGACGTCAGAGAAGCTAGATAGGAAGTAGGGACGTCAGAGAAACTAGATAGGAAGTAGGGACGTCAGAGAAGCTAGATAGGAAGTAGTGACGTCAGAGAAACTAGATAGGAAGTAGGGACGTCAGAGAAACAAGATAGGAAGTAGGGACGTCAGAGAAACAAGGTAAATAGGAGGTAGGGACGTCAGATAAACAAGGTAAATAGGAGGTAGGGACGTCAGATAAACAAGGTAAATAGGAAGTAGGGACGTCAGAGAAACAAGGTAAATAGGAGGTAGGGACGTCAGATAAACAAGGTAAATAGGAAGTAGGGACGTCAGAGAAGCTAGATAGGAAGTAGGGACGTCAGAGAAACTAGATAGGAAGTAGGGACGTCAGAGAAACAAGATAGGAAGTAGGGACGTCAGAGAAACAAGGTAAATAGGAGGTAGGGACGTCAGAGAAACAAGGTAAATAGGAGGTAGGGACGTAAGAGAAACTAGATAGGAAGTAGGGACGTCAGATAAACAAGGTAAATAGGAGGTAGGGACGTCAGATAAACAAGGTAAATAGGAGGTAGGGACGTAAGAGAAACAAGATAGGAAGTAGGGACGTCAGAGAAACAAGGTAAATAGGAGGTAGGGACGTCAGATAAACAAGGTAAATAGGAGGTAGGGACGTAAGAGAAACTAGATAGGAAGTAGGGACGTCAGATAAACAAGGTAAATAGGAGGTAGGGACGTCAGATAAACAAGGTAAATAGGAGGTAGGGACGTCAGAGAAACTAGATAGGAAGTAGGGACGTCAGAGAAACAAGGTAAATAGGAGGTAGGGACGTCAGATAAACAAGGTAAATAGGAAGTAGTGACGTCAGAGAAACTAGATAGGAAGTAGGGACGTCAGAGAAACAAGATAGGAAGTAGGGACGTCAGAGAAACAAGATAGGAAGTAGGGACGTCAGAGAAACAAGATAGGAAGTAGGGACGTCAGAGAAGCTAGATAGGAAGTAGGGACGTCAGAGAAACAAGATAGGAAGTAGGGACGTCAGAGAAACAAGATAGGAAGTAGGGACGTCAGAGAAACAAGATAGGAAGTAGGGACGTCAGAGAAACAAGGTAAATAGGAGGTAGGGACGTCAGATAAACAAGGTAAATAGGAGGTAGGGACGTCAGAGAAACTAGATAGGAAGTAGGGACGTCAGAGAAACTAGATAGGAAGTAGGGACGTCAGATAAACAAGGTAAATAGGAGGTAGGGACGTCAGATAAACAAGGTAAATAGGAAGTAGGGACGTCAGAGAAGCTAGATAGGAAGTAGGGACGTCAGAGAAACTAGATAGGAAGTAGGGACGTCAGAGAAACAAGATAGGAAGTAGGGACGTCAGAGAAACAAGATAGGAAGTAGGGACGTCAGAGAAACAAGATAGGAAGTAGGGACGTCAGAGAAGCTAGATAGGAAGTAGGGACGTCAGAGAAACAAGATAGGAAGTAGGGACGTCAGAGAAACAAGATAGGAAGTAGGGACGTCAGAGAAACAAGATAGGAAGTAGGGACGTCAGAGAAACTAGATAGGACGTAGGTACGTCAGAGAAACAAGGTAAATATGAAGTAGGGACGTCAGATAAAGAAGGTAGATAGCATTAGGGACGTCAGAGAAACAGATAGGAATCGGGGACGACAGTAAAACAAGGTGGATAGGAAGTAAGGAAGTCAGAGAAACAAGGTTGATACGAGGTAGGAACGTCAGAGAAACAGAGTCAGAGTGTGCTAAAATAGTGCTTGTACAAGGCTGTAATGAAGTAGATCTTGTACAAGAAAAAAGACAGAGCAAAATTAAAAGACGAGACTCAAGATCGAACACAACATCGCCACCAAATCTCATTTCCTCGTACGTCGAGCAGTAGGGTCAGTCTGACTAGCAGACTTCATATGGGGGGGGGGGGGGGTGGAAATAAATATTCCTGCTCAAATGCGACAAAAAAATTATGTGAGATAAAACATATCTAGTTATTTTATTTTTAAACATTAATAGATTTAGTTGTTTTTTTTTAGAAAAAAAAAACTGAGTTTGTTTAATGTGTTTCGTGACCCCCCCAAAAAAACCCACTTAGGTTTTCATGTACCAGCAATTGTTTGAGTAATATTTTTATGGTGATGTTAAGTGATACGCTGAGTGGTGGTGGTGTGCAGTAAACTGGCTACAAGATAAAAAATTTTTGTTACTCTTTTTAAAAAAATTAAGAAAGTTTTTTTAAAGAAATAATTTTAAAACATTTTTTTTTGCAGTTAAAAGCTTTCTTGCGTTATTTTTGTAGGGGGATTTAGTGAGCCTCTTGAAACGGGTAGGTTTTTCTATTCACTACAGACGAGAGAAGAACCGAATCGATGAAATGTGGCACGTCCGTCAGATATTTTGTATGCATATCCCTGGCTCTACACGATCTCACTGATGAGATAAGTCTACGATAGCAAACGTGATTTTTTTAAAAAGTAATTATTTTTAATTGGATAGTTTTGCGATTTAATAAGCGATACCGCCGTCGACGTTAAATGAAGTGTATTGGTTGTAATAATTAGAATACGCCACTAATTAGAGTAAATTACATTCAGGCAAATCAGAAAAATACATGCGTATTGAGTTACTGAGTTATAACAATACTTTAAAGATCGTCCATGAATACGTCACACATCAAGGGTGTAAAGAGGATTCAGATTTCATGACGTTGTGTTGCGTGGGTAGGGGGGGGGGGGGAGAGAGAGGGGTTTAAAAATGTATTTGGGAGTGGGGCTTGTATGGCTTGAAGGGTAAGGTGGGGTTTTGAAAAATCGGATGATAATGCTAGATATCAGTTATGGTCAAGCTATAATTAGAAATTTGACTTAAATAATTGTGACTTAAAATAATTGAATGCGGACAGAAGTTGCTAGCTAGCTAGATAGTGATAGCATTCAAGTTTAAACGTGGGGGGGGGGGGATGAATCAGTGTTAATGTGAATGTGTGTGTGTTTACAATGTTATCTCTGTCCGCGGGTTTGATCCCGTTTCCTCCTTAACACAAGGACACGGCACAAAGAAGTTAAGAAATGAGGATGTTAATTCCTGGCTTAAGACAACAACTGGGGTCACAATGTGTTCAACTAATTGCGGATTTAATTATCGATAGCTAATGGCTTTAAAGAGCGATCGCGTTTTGAATAAAACAGTGTTATTCACATTGACGATATAGATTAAACCATACACATAGAATTTATCGTCTTAAATAACTCTTTGTTTAAAAGGTTAGCGAGTTAACGAGATAATTAATTGGTAAAGTTAATTAGTTACATTTGACACCAAAAAAAAATTAGTCTCGTGCATATTTTGTTAAACGGGGTTATTTCGTCAGTTAATTTTTTTTTACAATATTTATTAAAAAAATATTTTTTTTACAAATAAAAAGAATGTTGTCTTTGACCTACTTTGAGTATGGGCACCCCAATATTGGTGTAGGTCGGGGAGCAAGGCTTTCCTACCGTCCGTGCTGTGAGCCTCGCTAAGGAAGCCGCCCATTAATGAGTAATTACCTCCTGCAAAAACAACACAAACAAATAAAGGTGAGAAGGGTACGACGGGGGTTGGTGGTTAAGTCATTTGTTTTTTTTTTTTTTTTTTTTCCTCTGCCTAGTCTTCAGCGTGTTATGGTCCTTACGTTGATGACCTGAAATAATCCTTGGACCTTGCTGATCAGGGACATTTTACCGGTGACCGGAAACATACGCGACGGAAAACTATGCACATAAAAGTGCGCAATGGCATTTTTTTTTTCTTAAATCTAGCATTTATGGACATTAAAAAATAGTGAATACAAGTACATTGTAGCATAATAAAACGTATTTCAACGAAATACGGCAGTATTAAAGTTTATTAGTATAATTACTTTATATTTGCGATTTTTCTGTTTACGCAATATATATATATATATATATATATATATATATATATATATATATATATATATATATATATATATATATATATATATATATCAAAGAACAAAGTATTTAATTGTAAAAAGCCCTCCATGACTAAGCACCCTAATCCGTTTCAGTTTGCAACCAAGACATACTGTCAATATTCTTTTTAAAAAAAATGTATAAGTTTTAGAGGTCCGAGTTTCAAACCA
This sequence comes from Physella acuta, assembly GCF_028476545.2. Lineage (NCBI taxonomy): Eukaryota > Metazoa > Mollusca > Gastropoda > Physidae > Physella > Physella acuta. Next base: position 26,984 of record NW_026732815.1, read on the forward strand.
GGCTTTGTACTCAGTTATCAGTACGTCATTAGAAGATTTTATCAACTAATGCAGTCCCCAAATAAAAAAAAAAAGAAGATAACTAAACTAATTAAACAGCGTACTAATTCCGCCTAATATAGAAACATTTTATCTAGTACTAAAGTACCGGAGCTAAGTAAACAGCCATGAGAAGTATATAGCAGCAAAGCACTAACGCACGCAACTGGTTTAATAAAAACAACTGATCAAATACAAAAGGATCGAAACACAACCATTTGACGATAGAAGAAAAAAAATAACTAGTGCTCTCCCATTAGCTGGGCAGAAAGAAATCATTGATCTGTAGGTTTTAATAATGGAAGGTATCCCCATCATGCGCGCTTGTGGCGTGGGTGTGGCTAATGGGAAAGTACCACCCCCCCACACACACACACATACACGCACCCAACCACCCACTTGACACCCCACCCCAGCCACTTGACAGAAATAAACCTGACTTTATGTTACGATGAGTGTGTAAAATGATACTAAGAGGTATACTGAGTATAGAACAGCCATGATGAGCTGTGATCAGTCAATAACGGTGAGCGTTGGGAGGACCTGGTTCTTTGTTAGGAGGCCTAATTTATCAATGTGGGGTCTAGTTAATCAATGAAGAGTCAAGATTATCAATAATGGGCCAAGATTATTAATGATGGGCCAAGATTATCAATGGTGGGCCAAGATTATTAATGATGGGCCAGGATTACCAATAATGAGGCTAGAATATCAGTAATGGGCCAAGATTATCAATGGTGGGCCAAGATTATAAATTATGGGCCAAGATTATTAATGATGGGCCAGGATTATCAATGATGGGTCAAGATTATCAATAATAGGTCAAGATTATCAATGATGGGCCAAGATTATCAATAATGGGTCAAGATTATCATATGTAATTTTAATATGTGGACATTTTAATGCGTATTTTGACTCGGTATTCTACATTTTCAATTTTAATTGCAGGGCATTAAAGCTTTAAAATTTTAAAATTATGATCTTTAAGTAAAGTGTGTTGGCTGGCTTATTTACGTACGTTTCTGGGTAGGGGGGGGGATGTGCTGCGTTTACGAACATTATAAATTGGTACATGTAAATAGTTTTACTATAAATAGATTTACACCATATTGCGAGCGTCCATCACAGACTTTCAATAATAAAAAAGTTTAAAATAAGTAATCAAGTCAGAAACTTGTGTACAATTTGTGTAATATGGCATAGTGACCTAAAATTATACTTATATTAAGTGTGTTTACTTGTAAAACGTATGATTTAATCCGCAATAAAAAAAATGTTATATCATCTGGTAATTTAGCAACTACGGAATTATTTATTTCCTTACACATCGAAAATTTATTATTAACGGTGATAATTTAAAAGGAAATTTGAACAGAGCACATCGAAGCTTAAATGCCTTCACATTACTGCACGACATTTTTAACACACAAAAATTAATCTGGCATAAAATATACAATAAAATAAAGCGGTAAAGTATGATGGTCCTAATTCAATCCACGACCTCCCTATAGATCTGACTCCACGATAGCCCACGTTCAACTCACTGATTCATAACGTGCTACAAATCTACCTTTCAACACACCAGATGCAAATGCAGCACATAAATCAACCGAACACCAAACGCAATCTGCATGCATAACCACGTACTTGCGCGTCCCGCTTCATAATACAGATATAGATCTTACGCGCCCCCCGCCCCACCGTCCCCACCACCCGATGTTAACTGACTTGGGATCAATAGAAAGCCAAACGCAGCTATCGAGTAATTATAGCCTGGAGTCGGCACAGATTCACTACACGACGCGGCTACACGGCGTCACTACACGATGCATCACGCGTCAATATACGTCACAACACGGCGTCACACTACACGTCCCAACACGGCGAAATTACACGACGCGGCGTAACTATACGTCACAACACGGCGATATTACAAGACGCGGCGTCACTGTACGTCACTACAAGTCACAACACGGCATCACTACGCGTCGCAAAACGTCGTAAAACGACGCAACACGGCGTCACCACACGTCACTAATCGACCAGTATCATAGATCACGTCCAAGATTCGTTACACCATGCTTTCACAAATGTCACGACACAACCTCACTACACGTAACGCTGTGTCACTAGGTAAAAAACGTCGTAAATCTGTCACTACACGACGTCACAGCACAGTGTCACGACAAAATACAACGTCACGACGCAGTGTCGCAACACATAACTTCAAGGCGAGAAAACCACACGCTTCAATGAACAACGGGGTGAATGAACCCAACGCGTTACAAAACAAAACAGCACAAGGTTAGATCATGTTGTTTAATCAGACCTCGCGCCGGAAACACATAGACACACACACACACACACACACACAAGCACACACAAACACACTTGACCTCCCATAATTAGAATTAGCTCAATCTATTTAATTACACGTGTGACAAAACACGCCCAGGCTCCAGCACGAGTTCCAACATTTTTAATTAATGCGTTGCTGTAATTAACTGCAGCATCGCATTACCTGCCGTTGTGGTCGAGAACTGTGTAAATATACGCGAAAATATCGATCTTAAAATATCAGATAACCAAACAAAAAAGTTTTTTTAGTTTTTCCTACATCTTGGTAAAATGGTTCATTAACTAATTATGGTCTTAATGTCAGCTTAATGATGATGTAGTGTGCACGCTACTTAAGAGGGTCGTCTATAAATGACGTCACCCTTTAATTTTAAAAAGGAATTTTTTTTTAAACTTAATTTCAACAATCATTTGGCATTTTTCCCAACATACATTTTTTTACATTTAAATTGGAATGAAAACCATTCAATATACTTAATCTTGACACGGCTTAACTAATAATTTCGAGTAGAAAAAAAAATCCTGTTTAAAATAAAAACAAAAATGGAAATTTGCGTGGAGGAATGTTGAAGTATGACGTCATCTTTTTAAAAAAAGGGGTTTTGCTGTGGGGTTTTTGGTGACGAGGAAGTGGGTGATGTATTTAAATCGTCCGAAAACTTTTGACGTCTATGATAGGCGACCACATTAGGACGTTTTTGTTTTTTTTAAATTAAGGGGAATCAATGAATGTACAAAAAAATTAGTAAGGTTAAAGTAACCTTTAAAAAAATCGAATAACACCGGTTGATCAATCGTTTCATGTTTTCTATACCGTACTGCGGAGGTTATACCTCAACACAGAAGATGTGATCGATCTGCTATCCCAATGACAGGCCACATTCATTCTGTAAGGGGCTCACAGGTGATCAATGCAGAATGTCTATTCGTTTACCTCAGTCGCGGTAACACACACACAACACATACACCACATACACACAACACAACACAACACATACACACAATACACAACACACAGCAACCACAATACATACACACAAAACACATACACAACTCATACACCACATACACACAACAACCACAACACATACACACAAAACACACACACAACACACCATTATTGTGTGTAGATTTGTACTCAAAGGAAAGATGGATGTCTAGTGGATGCAGCCCTTAACAATCAGGTAAATCACGATGTGACAGGCGTATTGTGACCGATTTTTCTCATGACGTAAGCAGACTGTGGTCAACAATAACACGACGTCAGGTGTATAAAAGGTGGGGGGGGGGGGGGGGGAATAAAATTACGTAACGTTGTGTGCGGGGGAGTATTGATGAGATCAGGGTAATTATACTGGTTTTCAAACAGGCTGAATGCATTAGTTTGAATAAGAACGCTGAGTTTTGATACTACCTCTGTCCAACAATAGACTCTTCCAAAAATAGGTGTGTCAGGTTGTTGGTAGAGTTGTAATCACAGGTTTAGATTAATGGTAAGAAATAAGGGTTAGGGTTGAGGTAGGACTTATGGTAGGGTTTTTAATCTTCGCAATTCAAAAAGTTAAGAAACTTAGTAAATATACACATGGCTAAATACTTGAACGTTAAAAACTGAAGCGTTAAAATTTTCTCCAAGGAGTAATGTTTGCGGATGCTTGTCTGTGGTGTTTCTTTCAGGCATCATTTTGTCGGAGGGGGTGGCTCGGAATGGCACGAAGCAGAAAAATATACAATTTATATAGAGATAATGTATACCAGTGTCCGCCCCCCCCCCCCTTGACCCCGGAAATTTAAGTGCGTTGCCTGATAGTTTCAAGTCTCTTTCCCTCCCTCCCCCCATTTGATAACAAAATGTCTGAAAGAAATACTGCTTGTTTTTGTTTTTTTTTAACTATAGACCTATTCTCTGCCACAAAAGTTGTCGGGCTTGTCTACTGTAACTTATCGAACAAAAAATACATAGCTGCTACAGTATGTCCTAAAACAAACGTCAAACTAATGACTTTTTTTACTGCCACTATGGCAGGTAACTTGATAAACACCATGTATTTGTAGGAAGTTGCCCGTCTCTGACAAATATTTGCCCGTACTTGGTGCCAGCCACGGTTTCCGTAATACAACAACAATCACACACCGCTAGTGTCCTTAATGCTGCTCACTACTACACACCGCTAGTGTCTTTAATGCTACTCACTACAACACACCGCAAGTGTCTTTAATGCTACTCACTACAACTACTACACACTGCTACTGTCCTTAATGCTACTCACTACTACACACCGCTAGTGTCCTAGGTGCTAGTCACTACTACACACTGCTACTGTCCTTAATGCTACTCACTACTACACACTGCTACTGTCCTTAATGCTACTCACTACTACTACTACTACACTGTTTGAGAGTCCCTTTTGCTGTCACTACAACTTCGACACACCCCTACTGTCCTTATTGCTACTCACTACTACACACTGTTACTGTCCTAGGTGCTAGTCATTACTACTACAACTACTACTACAACTACTACTACACATTGCCAGTGTCTTTAATGCTGGTTATTACAACCACTACACACCGCTAGTGTCCTTGGTGCTACTACTAGACACCGCTAGTTTCCTTGATGCTAGTCACTACTACTACTACTACAACACACCGCTAGTGTCCTTGATGCTAGTCCCTACCACTACAACACATAGCTAGTGTCCTTGATGAAAGACACTACTGACACAGTACCAATGTCCTTGAGGCCTATCCCTACCTACTATACACGCGTCAACCTGTGCTAAATATGTTCTCTATAATAAAATCATTCATTTGGACAGCCTTCTCCTGAATACACTTGATCTAATAGATCTAGAGAAATCACATATCGATCAGGTTCTTTTCATTTGGCTGTCACCGCCATTCACACTTGTCTAGCCTTAATTTGTATGGGGGCAGGTGTGAATAGGGGAGAGGGGGGAGGGGGAGTTGCACATGATGTTAAAGGTGGAAAGAAAAGCTGCATACGTTAAAAATAAACCGGGAGTGATCTCCCCTAAATTTCTCGAATATTCTTATATAACACTACGGGCGATGGCAATCCGGGATATAGACATGATTTTAAATCCATTTTTAATTACTTAACTTTTTAAAATAGAGTAGAATTTCGTAGAAAAGGAAGAATTGCGCACCAAGTTATTGGCAAACAATTTGTGTATAATAGTGCGGATTATTATTGTACTTTATAAATTCATATGTGTTTTTTGAGAAATCAGAAATAGCGTAAATTACTACTTCCGGTCAACGGAAATTACTCAAAATTTGAAAGAAGGCAGAAAATTAGATTTTTTTACTTATTTGTGAAATTTCGTTTATATATGTGAAACAGTACTCAAGTTATAGGCTTTTGAAAAACTTAAAGTAAAATAAGTTCCACTTCCGGTTATCGGAAATCGTTGAAAAGTTGATACAGTACTATAAATTTATATATGAAACTTCATCAACCTAGCTGTAACGGTATTCAAGTTATCGTGTTCACAGACACACACACATACACACAGACATACGGACAAGATTGCAAAACTATGTTTTTCCGACTCAGGGAGGTGTAAAACATCGAGATCTGTGAAAATTGCACGATTACGTAATTGAATTGTAATTGCATCTATTTAAATGTCTAACAGAATATTTGAATTGTATGCTTACATACTTTGAAGTTTATAAAGGATACAGACTGAACCGTGAAGTCCACAAATTAATTCCTTATTTTCCGCTTTTAAAATTAACTTGACTAAAGTTTTCAACATTAATCCTTTGCGGTAGTAACAGATACAGAGCATATAAAAAAAGATTTTAAAATTGATAAATAGAAAGATGTTCCATCATGATAGTCTGACAATTGTTGACATAAAAGTCTGTTTAGTATTAATTTAAACAAAAATTATACATATTTTTCGGACCTTACTGAAAGTAGGGTTAACAACCCCCCCCCCCCACCCCTCACAATCTCTTGTTCTGTAACCTCGGCATATAAACGGACAGTGTGGTCAGTTCTATGCCCGGCCACCTTTACTTTCCCCGACACCTGAGCTGGATGGACCTTACTGTAAGTAGGGTTTACACCCCCCACCCCTCACAATATCTTGTTCTGAAACCTCCGCATATAAACGGACAGTGTGGTCAGTTCTATGCCCAGCCACCTTTGCTTTCCCCGACACCTGAGCTGGGGTGGACGTTCTGAAGAATCGAGTCCGGATCGAACTTTAGACCTTTGGGTTAGCTATCGTGAGCTCTACCGTTCGATCACGCCGCCCGATGAAACAAAAGAATCACCCAACATTCCCTTTATTAAAACACACCCACCACCTCCTCCAGCGAGACTGATTCCAATATTCCCTCTGGCCCTCCGTTCTCCTGTGTGACATCATCGATAAAAGTAGTCTTAAAAATCAATAACACATTATGATAATTAATTAAAATTATGTCTATCCACGAGGTGCTATCATGATGGCCACAGATGGCCAACATTATCTAAACAGTATCCCCCCCCCCCAACCATGAAGATGGCCAACATTAACTAAACATTATTAACCCCCCCCCCATTACGAGCCCACGAAAGATGTTGAGCTCATTCACCAAAGTGAAAATAATTGCTGTAACTATCCTTGGGGGGGGGGGTGGGGGGGTGGGGGGGGGGGGGTGGGGGGTGGGGGGGGGGGTGGGGGGGCGGGGGGGGGAAGTTACATATCTTAAGTATTTTGAGGGCGGGGGTTTAGTTCAATAAAATAAAAGTATTCTGAAACGACGCGATAGAATTGATTTTATGTCAGAGTCGTAAGTATTTTTAAAAAAATTGTCATAAGCTAACGACACGAACCTACTAGATTAACTAGATCTTGCCGGTATCAAGTTTACTTTTTTGAAAATGTTTTTCAAATCACATTTGAACTGAGCGAACGGAATTCCGCCACAAGGCATTTTGTCAGCCCGGTTTTAAAATGTTGTCGTGCTGAACTTAACAGATGTGCTGCGACGGTGCTGGACTAAACAATGGGCTAACTAGGCCATGGTCCGAGGGCCACGTGTATTTTAGAGAGCCGATCATTAGAATTTTCAAAGCACATGTTTATTTAAGATTTCATTTAAAAAAATGGGTGAATTTTCCCACCCCTTAAGACATCAGTATTTAATTATTTTTTTAAAACTTGATTTTTAATTAATTATAGGATTAATAAATGTGGACGGTATCATAGCGCATAGATCTAGATGGCATTATCTATGGGAGATTAAATAAAGCGACTGGTAACACACCGAGCGAGAACGCGATAGATTCAGCCAAATCCAGATGATACCCAAAAAAAATCGTGTGCATATTTCTCAGGTTGGCGAATAGCGTCGGTTGAAATGGCATGCTGTTTTGTCTTAAGGAAAGTTCTCAAAGAAAACCATAAGCCCTCATTAAAATTAAAAGTAAAAAAAAAAAAACAACCTCATTTTACATGAAGAGAGAGAAGACAAAAAAGTAGGGGAGGGGGGGGGGGGGGGTAACCCATTGTTATTGTGTTTTTTAAGCAACATATATGCATGAAATTGAAACATTCATACTCAACATATTCAGCTAATTATTAATTAGTGCGATGTGTGAGAGTTGATGGCCGCACATGGTCTTATTATGACGCCAATCCCCTTTCGCATTGATTTTTTTACACGCTATATATTTTTTTTTTAAGTTCAGTGATCGTATTCCAGCCTTACAGAAAACGTTGCAATGAATTTACTGGACTTATTCAAACAATGCTCGTTATATTTAACACATACTAATTCAATACTCGATATCCCATGGGAATAATAGTACCACAAAAAATCTAACACTAGCACAACAAGAACTAGCACAATCGAAGCACACAGTGACATTTTAAAATAGTTTTCTGAGGTGATTCGACCCTGAGTCCATTACCCATACTGACAAAAACATTACTGACAACTCCGGATCTAATCCTAATTATATTCCCCCCACCCAATCTTAACCTCCAATCCTAAGCTTAATCCTATCTTTAACACTGAATGTGCGAGATGACTGTGTTTTCAGATAATCGATAGTTTGTAGTCAAATTGAATGTGTAGTTAGTCAAAGGTTGTTTTTTTTTTTTTAAATCTATTTAAGGCAGACATTTCTTCCCTCGTTTAGGTATTTGTTCGATGTTATGCCAGAGGCGTAGCGAGGGGGAAATATGTCCCCGGGCGCCAACCTTAGAGGGCGCCAACATGGGTTGGAAAAACAAATTGAAAGTTTGGGGTGCAAATCAAGTTTGACGGGGGGCTGCAAATCGAAAGTTTGTCCCCGGGCGCCGGTAAGGGTCGCTACGCCTCTGTGTTATGTTTAAATATGGCTACACTAACCCTAACTCCAGCTCATTACAAAACCCTAATCCTCACATTTTAAAACCTATCCTTATTGTAATGATGTGTGTTTATCTGTGTATTTTTGGTGCGAATGAATCTAGGTGCGATAGGTATTGTGTGACGCGGTATGATGGATGGTGACGTTTGATGTACAAACTGCGTTGCTGTGGAGTGCGAGTGAGTTAGTTCGGTCTAAGCTTGTGATGGGAGAGGAAATCTGCGTCCTGTCAATAGACTATTCTAATCGTCTACTGAGTTGGTGACAGTAGTAGTGTAAGTTAACCTGAAGTAGAAACTTACCAAGTATTCGACCCTGTCCGTGGCTAAATATCGGCATGCGAGAGAGTTACCTCGGTAGTGAAAACCCTCACAATATTTGGTGAAACCCCTACACAGTCCTAACACTAACACTAGTTTGAACACACACATGCTGTTATTAATTAAAAATTTCTGTTAATAACTTTTTCTTTCCATTTCCTAACAAAGCAATGGATTATTCTGTACGTATGTGTGCGGCGTTCATCCCATCTGTTCCTAGTCTGGTTGACAAAACATTCACGTGCTCCACGCGTGAGTGAATTTTTTCATGGACCAAAAAAAAGCACACAAAGAGAAAGCCTTACACCTGGAACCTAAACATTACATGACTGAGTAAGGGGGGGGGGGGGGTATCCCAGGTATTTATTTTATGCAAACACCGTACGTATTTATGTATTCAACTCTCTTGTGTTAATTGTTTTAAAAAAATAAAAAAGCATAAATACACGCAGTTTTTAATTAGAAAGTCTATAATACTAATAGGATTGGTATTAAAAAAAAAACGAATGATAAGCTTGGCTATAAAATTATCGATTTGCCGTTTGAGAAATATGTTCAATCCCTAACCACCGAAAATTCTAGCAATATTTGGTTGAGTTTATGTCGAAACTTAAGTACGTCATAATCTAACCATAATACGAAAATAAACAGTCCAGGTTGAAGGCAAGTGAAGCAAAAAGTAGATCCTATTAGTAGCCCACATAGAGTATATTTTAAATCAGCCGGGTTTAGTTTTGTATCTATCTGTATATATAATTCTCCTCTTCGAGCCGTTAGAAAACAAGCTGCAAACGCTCTCCCTACCTCCCCACCCCTACATGGTTTTAGTGAGCTGTGTTCACTCTAAATGTTTACAAGCAGAGCCAACGATTTTAAACGTAGGGGGGGGGGGGGGGGGTTATGGTCCTTAACGAGCTACTTATAGTGTTTTAAAGAAATATTTTCAGTGTCAGCGTTGGTACTGTCGAATTCACAAATTATGAATTATTGAAAATTAGAAACAACTAAATAGCGGCGCATGTTATGCCGCGGGCCGGCTCGTATTAATAAAAGCACGTTATTTCAGTGACGCAGTGAGTCTGGTCTTATTGGTGAGTCAGCAGTGATTGTTTATTCCGGTGACGCAAAGAGTCAGGTCTTATTGGTGAAGCAGTGAGTAGACATAATGGTGAGTCAGCAGTGATTGTTTTTCCGGTGACGCAGTGAGTCAGGTCTTATCGGTGATGAGTAGTGTCTAGGCTTATTGGTGAGTGATGATTGTTTATTCCGGTGACACGGCAGTCAGGTCTTTTAATGATGAGGTAATCTAGACTTATTGGTGAGTCAGCAGTTATCGTTTATTCCTGTGACGCAGAGAATCAGGTCTTTTAATGATGAGGTAATCTAGACTTATTGGTGAGTCAGCAGTTATCGTTTATTCCTGTGACGCAGAGAGTCAGGTCTTATAGGTGAGGAGTAAAGTCTACACCTATTGGTGAGTCAGTAGTGATCGTTTATTCCGGTGACGCAGACTGTCAGGTTTTATTGGTGAAGCAGTGAGTCTAGACGTAATGATGAATCAGCATTGATTGTTTATTCCCGTACCGCAAACAGTCAGGTCTTATTAATGATGAGGTAGTTTAAAACTTAATGGTGAGTCAGCAGTGATTGTCCTTTGAACATTTAATCAGCCCCTGGACTGTCGCCCTACACGTGAGTGTAAGAAAGTAGGACAGGACAGATGGCTGGGTAGGCTGGGTCGGGTGAGTCAAAGGTTAGTGTGTGTGGGTTTTTTTTTTTTTTACCGGAGGTGAATTAGTGCTGGAGGGCGTGTGTGCTAATGGCTGTGTGTTTTAGACTAGTGTTAGTGTGTTCTCGAGACGGTGATGTGTTATGTTAGTGATGTGTTATGTTGGTGGTGTTTTATATTGGTGGTGTGTTATGTGGGCCTGTGTTATGTTGGCGGTGTGTTATGTTGACGGTGTGTAATGTTGGCGGTGTGTTATGTTGGTGGTGTGTTATGTTTGCGGTGTGTTATGTTGGCCCTGTGTTAAGTGTGTGATGTTGACGCTGTGTACTGATCGCGGTGTGTGCTACTGGTGGTGTTTCTGAAGGCATTGTGTTACTGCCAAGGCACATTCACTGCTTGGAGAAAAATCGTTCTCTTGCCGATAAATCTATATTGGACACGAGCCTACATTGACACCGAAGGTCTGATAGAAAAATATCTGTATTTGTTATTTCTTCTTCTTTCATTTAGACATCGTTTTCAATTATTCCATTCGGTTTAAATATGTGTAAAAAAAATATAATTTAATTAATTTTAAATTCAGATTTTTTTTCCGAAATACAAGAAGCCATCAGCATGTGTATTAGGGAATAGAGAGAAATTACTTTTCCCCAACAAAACAAGAAGGATCTTAAGTAGATCTCGTTTCGTCAACATAGTAGTGTATTCGTAGGCGAACGAAAGACTTATGAACTACACAATAAAATATGTTTTATGGTGACGTATGGAATAGAGAGGAGAGAAATGGAGTGAGTCATTTGAGTCGATGTCACATGACAACAGGAGTCGGAATAAAAAATTAAATTTAAAAATTTAAAAAAAAATAAATTCGGAGCATTTAATTTAATGAAGCAGGATTATTTACACAGATTTTTTTTTAATTTGAGAGCAGGGGGGGGGGGGGGGCGCAGGGAAGCTATATGCCGTGGAACAGGTCATTAATTTAAATAGATCAATAAATATATGTTGCTAAACCGTAAAGTCGAGTTCGAATCCCGGCAGATGAGGCTCGATGGCTGGGGACAGCAACCCATCTTGGGAGAGGAAACTCTAAATCAAAGAAAAGCAGGCTGAAATCCGAATCAACGGCCTATATGGCCCATATGAGGTATACATGTAATATGTTATTGTGTTGGAGGAAACACCAACATTAAAATTAAGAACGAAGAAGAATTTTTTTTTAAATATCATTAAATTGATAGTTCATTAACACAGCTTGAATAGATCATTCACAAACACATCTTATATATATTTTTAAATAGCCCAAAGCCTGAATAATGCATGTCTTGTTTGTGTGTTGGGTAAAGCAACAAGCTGATTAAATATCTCTGGCACGTTCTGAAGCAACAGCACAGAGCAACAGTAATGTATGCGACAACTGCTGGCGATTGTGAAAGAGTATTGACGTCTCTCGGTCACACGGGCCACAGGCATTTTCTACACATTACTTTTTCTCTACTAGATCAATACGGCACACACGCGGACAACAATGGACTTACGGGGCTTCGGTAAATCATGGATTTATGTGGGGGGGGGGGAGGAGCTTTTCCGATCAGAACACAGGTTCCCGATTTTTTTTAAGGTGGTGACACTTTATTTTTATTTTTCAAGTTACCCGCGACCCCTCTCCGAAATTGAAAAAAAAAGAATTTTTAATATAAGGAATAAATCAACGACGAAAATAGTGTGTTGAGTATTGTTGTATCATTATTTTTAAAAAAATGCGATTGTTGAAATTGCATATTGTTAACCAGCTTCAAAACTCACGAGTGTGGTTTGTAAACGTCAACTTCATATCACTCTTAACATTGTATTTATTTCGTTGAAAATCTAGTCTCGTGGATATATGAAGACAATTGAACTAAAACTGTGAAGACAAGCCTCGTCCCTTTTTGGTTTGAAATAAACCTACACCAACAGAATGGTTTGGACAGTTTTTCATTTCCGAGAAGGTCGCGACCCAGTTTGCATATCGGTTGTTTTGAAGTACTTGATAGACTTTGCTCGTCCCCAGGCATGTTATTAACCCAGGCCTAGTCCTAATACAAAAACAAAAATAGCCATAGAAACAAACTACATCGATTACACTTGATAGAAACTATTTTAGTGAAGCTACGGGCTAGGTGTGACACTCGGCTTATCTCAAACACATAGTATACATTATATATACAGTATATTTATGTACACACATGCATCACATGCATAATATGCATTCTTACTTAGATATCATTGTCTCGTGTGAATAAAATATTGACGAACGCCAGCAGTAATGAGATGCATGAGTAGGACACAGGGCATTGAGATGATTTATAAGGACACACAACACTGGGCTACATGAGTAGGACTCGGGGGTACTGAGAAGCACGAATAGAACATAGGTAAGACACATCAGATATGTGAGAAGGACATTCACATGGACAATGAGATATACGCTTTGGTCATCTGCGCAGGAGCACCGTGGCACACTCGCCGAGAGCAATTATCCAATGGACCACATGACAGACTCATCAAAGAATTACAATTAGCCGGCCTAAATGATGCCGCGTCGGCTGTCGTGGGTGGTGGGAGTGAAAGACACCATCAGTCCCGTGGAGGAGATTAAATGAAACTCATCCCGAACTAATGAACAAGGCGTGGGCGTCTTCGTCGAAACGGACACAAAGGGCGTTTTAAACTGGATTCACCCATTCACAGTGTATAGATACAATACATTCAACGGTTTATATCAAACCGGTTCAAAAAGGTGTTTTAAAATGGATTCGCCAATGAAAACCAACACAACATTAAAATACATTCACCAATACACACCTTCACAATTTTATTTTATCCAGCAGACAAAAAAGGATGTTTTAAATTCACCAATGCACACGTGTGTATATTATATAACACAAAAATGCTTTTATAAAATATATTCACCAATGCACACCTTCACATTACTAATACATTCAACTGTGTATATTATATAACACAAAAATGCTGTTATAAAATATATTCACCAATACACACGTTCAAATTACCTCCCCTTTGCTACTTTACTTATTGAAATACAACGTTTAATTGATAGGATTTACGCTGTACATATTTGTATCGAGATTAATATTTTTTTGCTGTTTAAGTTATATGAAAGGTTTATCAATACTAAGAAAAAAATACTAACTTACATGAGACCAGTTGGCGATAATACCATTAAATCAATAACAATTACACTGTAATCTTAGAAAACAGTATTACCCTGCTGGGGTAACGTTACGTTTAGATTTACATTTAGATTTGGAGTTGTGGCGGGGGATTTCTAAAGCAGTACGTTCAATTTTATTTATGAAAACTCGCGGTTGGGTAAATGTAAAAAGAACGCAAAAGATTCGTTGATGCATAAAGAAATTAAAATAACGCTTCAACGACAAAATAAAAATAGTGGTTACGCACAGAAAAAAAAAGAACATCAAACCCATAGCTGACATATTTAAAAAAAAAAATATTGCTGGTAAAGCCATTTAAACAGTCGCTGTTTTAACTCATATATTGGTGGCAACTAGATCTAATCTAAGTTAGGTTCATAACTCCGGATAGTTGCAGAAACTATGTTGGGCCCTATTGGTATGAAAGGCCCATATCGACCGGCCTATGTCGTAATGAGAGGGCAAGTTAATTACTATTCAAATCTAAAAATCACTATGAAAAAAAAACTATGAAACAATACTCCAAATCTAAAAATCACAACTATGAAACAATACTCCAAATCTAAAAGTCACTACTATGAAACAATACTACAAATCTAAAAGTCAAAACTATGAAACAATACTACAAATCTAAAAGTCAAAACTATGAAACAATACTCCAAATCTAAAAGAATTTTTAAAATTCGGTTAATGAAGCAAGACGATATTTATATTTTACGGCGGGTGGCGTACGACTGCTAACCCGCAAGTCATGGTGCTCGGGTCGCGGGCTCAACGCTGTAGGACGTCCCGGAGTCCACCCAGCTCTGTTAGGTACCTTACTCACATTCGGGGAACAACGTGGGCTCGTATGTCGACGTCAAATTAAACAGATTAACTCTACTTCATCTGTGCCACAAACGGGAAAAGATGGCGATTGTGGGTAGCGGGAGTGGGGGTGGGGGTACGGGGACGTATTAGGTGTAAACATTTGCTTAAGGTTTAAGAAAGTCTTTGAGTGTCAAACGCCTTGGGGGAAAGGGAGGGGGGAGGGGGAAGTCTCACTCGTCACGATTAGTTATTTAATAAGGGTTGGGGGTATTAGGGAGTCAAGAAATATCAAGTTGCTTACATTGATTAAAATTGAGAATGTTGAAAAATATTAATTTTCGTTAAAAAAAAATGCATAGACGTGTTGCGTACTTTTAAGACGGAGGGGGGGGGGGGAGCTTTTTTTTTGTCGACACGTGAGTCGAAATAGCATAACGCCATTTATAGAGGCGATCCCCATATCTGAGGATGGATGTTTCCAACACCTGGATAAAGGCTCTTCCATCGATCAGGTATACCCAGCATCTTTTACGTCATGCTTCTACTGAGCTGAAGGGGAAGGAAAAGTGTGGGTGGGGGAGGATTTTAGACAGGATAACAACATCCGTAAAGGGGAGAGAAGAAGAGGGGAAGGGGAGAGGCGCGGGGGGGGGGGGGCCTTGGTGAAAGAATCGTGTATCAAAAGAAAAATATTTACAGGCGCGGGCAAGAAATGTCTTAGGGCGTTGCCACGGAAACAGAAATAGCTTACATTAAAGTTTCTGTCAGATGTAGCAGAAGGACGACATGGTGTTAGGACGATTAGTATCACGACACACAAAAAACTAGCCCCAGGTCACACAAGTTAACTCAGAGAATATATATATATATATATATATATATATATATATATATATATATATATATATATATATATATATATATATATATATATATATATATATATATATATATATAACTAGGTCGCAGCTCAACCTCGGGTTTTGAAATACATAATGTACACACTCCAAGTGAGTTTTAATACTGTAGTTTAATAGTTCACAACGAAGGATTAATTTTAAATAAACATGGACCATAAGTAATAAGAGGATTGGTTGTAAATGACACTGTATGGTAGTTAACTAGAGGATTGATTTAAATTGAACATTTATGATAATTAGAGGACTAGTTTGTACTGAAAGTGCAGCATATTTAATTAGAGGGTTAATTTAAACTGAAAATATATCTCAAATAGCCATGAGATATCTTCTAACGGTACATGTAACATACTTGAAACCGGGGTATTAACAGTTAACGTACCATGTATCCATGATAAACCACAGAGGATTAACTCTCCACCCTAAGGTAAGTCGCGTGGAAAGACGCGTTTGTTTCATAAAAAGCAGTGGTCATCAAACCATGTCGGGTAATAAAATCTGCCTGCGTTACGCATGACCTGTTTGATCGCTTGTATCTCATGTGTCGTCAGCACAAACACCATTCAAACAAGTTTGTTTATTTGTGTCGTCAGCTCAATCAAACACCATTCAAACAAGTTTGTTTATTTGTGTCGTCATCACAACCAAAAATCATTCAAACAAGTTTATTTTATATATCGTCAGCACAAACACCATTCAAATAAGTTTGCTTTATGTGTCGTCATCACAACCAAACACCATTCAAACAAGCTTGCTTTATATATAGTCAGCACAAACACCATTCAAACAAGCTTGCTTTTAAAGACACTTATAGATTAAGTAAAGACGTGTTTTTACTTTCTCGTATATACGTAGTATAGAGAAAGTATTGTAATCGTGCAAAAAAAAAAATCGAGATTTTTACAAATCTCGACGTTTTACACCTCACTGATACGGAAAAACATAATGTTGCAATCTTGTCCGTATGTCTGTGTGTGTGTGTGTGTGTGTGTGTGTCTGTGTGTCCGTGTGTAAACACGATAACTTGAGTACCGTTACAGCTAGGCTGGTGAAATTTCATATATAAGTATTTTATCAAAATCGTAGATCCGTATCAACTTTTGAGCGAATTCCGATAACCGGCAGTGGTACTTTTTCTACTTTGAATTTTTCAAAAGCCTATAACTTGAGTACTATTTCAGATTGATAAATGAAATTTGATATGTAAGTAAAAGAGCTAATTCTCTACCTTCTGTCAAATTTTGAGTAATTTCCGTTGACCGGAAGTACTTATTTACGCTATTTCCGATTTCTCAAAAACGCATGTAAATTTATAAAGTACTAATAATATTGCGCACTATTATGCGCTTTTTTATTTAGCGTTCACTTGGTGTGCATTTCTTTTTTCTACGAGATTATATTCTATTTTAAGAAATGTGAGTATTTAAAATGGATTAAAAATCATGTCTAGAAGTCTATATCCCGAGTTGCCATCCCCTGTAGTGTTATATTAGAATATTCGAGAAAGTTTAGGGGAGATCACTCCCGGTTTATTTAAGCATACAAATCAAAGTGCAAAAAGAAATATTGAAGACACCCATCGATTAGAAACACATTTTTCAGCATATAAATCGATGTACAATATGTAAACAATCTACATAAACTTCAATGTGTTTTTAGCGAGGATCTTGCCTAGATATTACAGTACACCGTGACCTTTTACGTCGTTACAACATCTTCTACAACACCTGTTGTTGTTGTTTATAAACATCTATATAATCATCAATAACTATATAGAATCATATAATATGTTACTGTAAGTAATAAATGGTTCAGGCTTCCTATGAGACATAATGATCCAAAGGGAATATAAATGAATTAAAGTATATATATATATATATATATATATATATATATATATATATATATATATATATATATATATATATATGTGTGTGTGTGTGTGTGTGTGTGTGTGTGTCAGGTACCCATCAAAGCTGGATGGAATCAGTGACGTCCCGTACGCACATCATAATACATGACCCATTAATTAAATAGTAAATAATTTATTAATTCAGTATTATGAATGTATAAATATATCGTACACTAAAAAAATATATCGCGTACTTCTTCTTCTTCTTCTTCGTTCTTAATTTTTGAATATGGTGGAGGATTCAGACAACAAGTCCAACTTCGTGGACAAACCGGACTGTGGTTTCCAGTTTGTCAGGTGTCCCATATAATTTTTCCCTGAGTGGGGTGGGCTGGGGCCAGTGTCTGCCTCTTGCCTGGCTATACAGAGTACAATCCTGGAGTACGTGCTCCGTGTTTTCCGGGGCCTTGCCACAAGGGCACATTTCGCTACACCCAACCTTCAGTTTTTTGTGCATGTGTTGATTTAGTCTGTTGTGGCCTGTTCTAAGTCGAAAGATTATGTATTGTTGTTTTCGTGTTAAATTGTAATAGCCGTCGTCTTTAATGTAGTGAGGGTGTGTGACAGACCACATTTGCGTTTGTTTGAATTAATGTATCATACAGTATCATACATGAATGTATACGATACCTTAATTTTGTATCTAATACAATATTTTAAGTATATCCTGTGATTCATTAATTGACACGACCGAGTTTGACGAAATGCCTCAGATCATTAATGTTGACAGGAATTTTATCATGTTTTCGTCAATCCTGCCTTCTTAGCGGCAGCATTTTAAAAAAGAAGTTAAAAAAAACTTAAGCTTGAAAAAAAAATTCTGAAATTTAATATTTTTAAGAATCAATATTTTAAAAGTTGCAAATGCAGAGAACTTGAAATTTTTATTTTTTGCGTTTTAAGGCTATAATTTTGTTTATTTTCATCAATCCAAAATTTTTACTTTTATAGAAACTAGATAATATTTATGAAAACTTCACTTTGTAGTGATTTATACTCAAAACTTTGCCGATAAATATTTTAAAATAAAATTATACTTTTAAAACCACATGACCTACATAAGGCAGGTTTATTCACGTTTTCAGTGAGAAAAAAATGTTTTTGGCGTTTTATGAAAATGATTAACTAATCGAAAATACTAAATGCATGAAATACGTCAAATATTGAGTAAAGTCCGACAAAAACCAAACAAGCAAGTTTTAGAACTACATTTATTTTAATAACAACGCATTTTGTTTTTTAATATTTAATGGAAACGTCGAAACTTTTCCCGTAGCGGTCCATTTAGTATTTACCATGTATGATACATTAATTAAGTAAACTTTTGATTAATTAAGAGTAAACTTTTGATTAATTAAGAACACCAGACAAATAGCTCTATGCAATGGTGTCATACAGTAGGCAACATGGCCTAAATCTTGTTAAAAAACATTCAAGGGAGGCTATCAAATACAACTTATTTCAATTGTGTAAAATCTATAAAATCTCTATAATAATCTAATCAAGGAGTATCGAGGATAACGATACTTTAATATATGGTTCAGGTTTTAGTATTGTATAGAAAGAAAAGTACCTTCTTTGTGAGTTAATTTTTTAATGAGATAATAGTTTTAAAAAATACCATTTTGATATATATATATATATATATATATATATATATATATATATATATAAAGGAGGTAATATTAAAAAAAAAAGATCAATAGCATTTTAATTTCAGCTCCACACAAACATACTACTTTATAGTTTAATCTAGAATACACTTTCATACAACTATCTAGTTTAATGTAGAATTTCACACTTTGTTTGGGATCACAGTAGTTTAAAAATGTGATGCCTAATACTAATATTATTGCTAGGCTTAACGCTTCACATCAGAGAAAAAGAACGTTCCGGACTAAACATGGAAATAATTAACTTAGTGTTGGTAATATCCCCCATCTTTCGGTGTATCTACAACACGACGTAGTAAAACCACACCAACAAAAAAAAAAAAAAACCACACCGCTACAAGCATCTCATAAATGCCACATGACATCCATGTCATGGCCGATGGCATCAGGCACATCTACCATAAAAAAAAAACCTGGCCAAACCGCACCACCACAATCTCCCCAGTGTGAAGGATACGCTCTGTACAACACGCACAAAAGGCCCCGAACCTAAGCTTTTAAGTAACCGCGGACTAGTACGCGGCTGCCTTAAACTAATACACCCCCCCCCCCTCCCCCAATCCACTTCACACGACAAGCCTAGTTTCACTTGGGCCTCTAGGTAGCTTTTTTTTTTAAACTTTTTTTTTTAAGCGTGAATATAAAGATGGATATGGGGGTTGAATCGTTAATTTTAAAAATAGTGATAAAAAAGGGGGATGCGGGGGAGGGGAAAGGCTGTAGTTGTATTTAACTCAGATTTTTTTTAAAAAGGTGTGTTTATTTTTCTAGCGACATTTAGCGTACGCTACGTGTAGAATGCAGAGCCGTAGAAACGCTAATTTTAGCGTTATCGGCAGTACAGTGGTATCTAAATTCAGTGAAGCCACGTGCTTTTCCGCTGAGGATTACTTGGTTTTGTCACTTCCGGTAGAGGTAGAGAAACAAACATTGGTGACATTGTTATAGATCTAGCCAAAACCGGAATGTGATTAATAATATATATAGCGGATGGCGCCAGTAGGCTAAAAGGCTATTTGGATACATACAAGGGCTATGTGGATATTGTCGCTACAGGACTACAAGGATAATATGGCTACATTCGGCTAGAAGGAGACTGTGGCTACAGGTCTACATAAATACTGTAGCTACATGGCTACAAGGATACTTTGGCTACGTAGATAGTGTACCTACATAGCAGTGTTTCTTCCAGACTTTTTTCTCCGAGGGGGGGGGGGGGGCACTTGAAATTTTCGGGGGGGGGGGGGGCGGTAAACTTTCTTCGGGGGGGGGGAGGGGCGGACACTGTTAAAAGTATATATTTTCTATATAAATTATATAAATTTTATAGAAGAAACTATGCTACATAGATACTGTAGTTGCAGGTCTACATAGATACTTTAACTTTGGGGTTTTAAGGATAGTTAGTACTAGATCTACTTAGATGTTTTTCACAGTAACATGTTTTTCTAACATTAACAGAAGAAGCGTGTTTCACGATAATAGATCACGTGAAATTTTTGCTAGAAACAATTTTGTTTTCGGCGAATAAACCAACCGTTTTTGTTTTTTTTTTTTTTTTTTTTTTTTTTGCATACTTGTGTAGAGGTTGTTTTTAACAAATCAACGTAACACAACATAACTTTCATTTTACCTGTCATAAAAATACGTAGTATAAATGAAGGCCGTGTTGGTAGCTTTCTTCGGATCTCATTTAGTGAGCATATAGATAGATAGAAATGTACGCGAGGTATAACTTAAGTATTTATCATACTCAGGGTAAAAGGTAAAGAGGCAGACCAAGAAAGACAGTTGAATGGACTAGCCAGGACTGATTTGCCTGGAAAGCTATTGTCAGCTGCCTATGTCCCAGGAGGGTCGACAGGCAAACCTAACCGAACATTGTTTTCAAAACAGAAATGGGAAAAGCGTTATACTGCTAATTATACAGATATCGGATGTTGTTTTACCAGTGCAAGTGCTATTACTATTATTATACAGATATTTAAAAGTATTGTATCCGTAGGTGAACTACATCTGCACCAGAACACTTAACGTGTGCCAGTTGTTTATACAGGAAGCTAGCGGAATATGTTGTTTCACATACACAAATCTTAGATATCACTCAACATGCTACGTCATCTCCTGTTTGCGGACCTGTTTCCTTTTAAAGGTATACGCTCATTACTCCAATAGAAACACTATAAATAATATCAAAACGCACAGCCATAGAACAAACCATACAATACAAATGGGACATAATTATGACTTTAAACACGGCCTAGCCTTAGCTTTGTTTATATTAAAACAAAACAATTAAAATCTCATCAGCATTACGTCATCAGTATATTTATACTTAATTAACTGTAACTTGGCGAAATGGTATGTATTGTTTGATGTTGTTTGTCTACATAGAAACAAAGTCAGCAGGAAATCTCAAATTATGTAAACTCTCCACACTAAATGCTCCGTGGACAATACTTTCAAGTAAAGGGGTGATTCATAAGTTACTAAATAGAACCTTGATATACTAAAAAAAATATACAACACATTACTGTAAAACTAATTAGAACACATTAACAAAAGGTCGTGGGTCATTTAATTCTCAAGACGTAAGATAATAAAACCTCACTGTCTAGCTGTGACTGACCGAGTTACCGCCCATGTCAAAGTCCTGCGGGAGCCCCATGGTAGCTAATAGACGGGTAAAGATAGCTAAAGCCTCGAGTTGATTAAATTCACTGGCTAAATAAAACATGTCTGCTGGTATTAGTCAATTCAAGCAGTCCCTGTTTTTGTCAAAACGTCACATTTGTTTTAAAGGTTTTGTTTCAAAAGTGTAACAATTACTTAATAAGATAATTCATTAAGATAAAAAATTACAAAATAACAGGTTATAAGACAGTGTTATAAGCACAAAAAAAGAATTAAACTATCAATAATAAATTTTTAAAATTATATAATCTATATATATAATTCTCTTCTGGGAGACGCTAGAAAACAAGCTGTAAGCGCGCTCATTACCACCCCACCCCTACATGGTCTGGTGAGCTGTGGTCCACGCTATGTTTACATTCGTAGAGCCGGGTTTAGTGACGGCTATTAGGGGTAGATAATTTAGTTTGAAACGATTTTAAACTTAGAGGATGTAACTAAGAGGAGGCTGCTTTCACGGGGGGGGGGGGTGTTGGGGGAAAAAGGGGGGGGGGGGTTAGTGTTTTAAAGCAAACACTTTTAGGGCAGCATTGGTACTGTCGAATTCACAAATTATGAATTAGTGAAAAGTAGAAAAAAAACATATAAATAGCGGCGTATGATACGCCGCGGGTCGGCTCGTTCATTTTTAAAATATTTTGAGATTCAAATTCAAATAGCTTATTTAAACAACGTGTTTATTTTATAAGATTGCTTTAATAATACTTCAAATATGACAGACGAACATCAGATAAAACAAAACAATAGAAATAAGGACAGTAACTTCGATTTTCACACAAAAGTGACTTTTAGAACTAGGCTCTACAGGTCTGCTACGTAGGAAATGTGTGGGTGTGTGGGGGTTGATCACATAATTATCTTGGTTCCGGGGAGGGGGGTTGGGGAGTTAAAGGTGAATCAGGGGTCAGGAGGCGTGTTGTGAAGAGGTCGAAAAGTTTTAACATCGGGTAACTCCGGGGGTCGGGGAAGTGGGGTGTTAAGGGGGTCGTAAGGTTGTGATTAATTTAAATATTAAAAGTAATGGGGAAGTGGGTCTAGGGGGTCGTAGTGTTGTGTTTAATCTAAATAATAATAGTAAAGCGTCTACACGATGTTGTGTTTAGCTGTGATAAAAAAAAAACTCTTGATTCGGGTGGTGGGAGGAGGTGTGGGAGGAGGTGGGGGAGGGACTACACAGAGGCTAATCATATCGCAGGCGGGGATCAGGAGGTGGGTTGTGCAGGGGTCGGAGGGTGAAGTTTTGAGGTAAATCAAACAGCGCATGGGTCGATAATGGGGTTAGTGTGTGGTGGGATTTCATCCAACAAATCTTGAAGAGGCGAGAGGGAATGGGGAGGGGGGGGGGAGTACAGAGGTAAATCAGATCCCACTCAGGGGTCGGCCTTCAGGTGCTGTAGCTCTTCAGTCCTGCTGTGAACTATCACGTGGTACACGCGGGTGTGTGGAAATACATGCGCAGTGTTACACCAGAAAGCAGCTGGATTTTTTTTTTTTTTTTTCGTTTTAAGGCAGATCTTGATGTGGTAACGTGTGATGGGGGCGTGGTTTTCTTAGTTTTCTATTTTGTAATCTTCGGTCATTATTTTTTTTTCAATGTTAATATTTTTTTTTCAAACTTTTAAATTTTATTAGTCCCAAAATCTCAAGTTTTTTGTCCCATTTTTAGATTGTTATTCCAAAATTTTTACTTGTTTTTTTTTTTTGTAACTGTGGTCAAAACATTTGAAATATTTTTTATTTTTTTTGTGTGTAACAACAGCGCCAACGCTTTAACTTTTTTTGTGACTTTGGTTCTAACGGTTTTAATTTCTTTTTTGTATTTTTAATCTCATCATTTTACTTTTTGAAAACTCCTTTTTAAATTAATAGTTTTGGCTTTTAGTTTATACTGTTGTTTTCTTTCCCGTCAAGTTTTAGCTTTAACTAAATTTATAAGCCGGTGTGCTTGTGTGCAGACTCGCAGAAATAGGATAAGATTTTAGGCACAATTTTAAGAAAACTGTCACATTATACCGACATCCACCCACCCTCCCGCCCCCCATAACCCCCGTGTAACGTCACAGAAGAATATAATACTTTTAACACACGCCTAGGCTAAATTACTTTTTGACATTGATTGACAAGGCGTCTAATAACTTATTAAAATGCAGCCGTTGTTTTAAAAAGATAAACAATGTGACCAGCTCAAGGTTTCATTGGCGTCAGTCTTACTACTGAATGAAACACACATTTTAAATTGTGGGTTCAAATCTCTGGTTCTTTTTCGTAATAGAAAAAAGACAAGTTATCTTGAAATATGGTGTGTTTAGATAGCAACCCATGAATGTTTTTAACCAGATTTAGGCTATGTTGATTACTTTATAAAACCCTTGCCTCGAGGTATCATTTCATGTCTGGCGTTCTTAATTAATCAAAAGTTTGGTAAATTAATGCATATCGTACATTCTAAATACTAAAAGGATTTAGCAGCGGGAAAAGTTTCGAAGAACGTCCAATTCATCCTCAAAACCGGAACATCACAACATTGTGTGTAACTAGATGTGTCGGCATATACCAGGGTTATTTTTAGACATTTTTCTCCAAGGGGAAAGGGGGCACTTGAAATTTCAAGGGATGGACACCTTTAGTATATATTTTGTATATACATTATATATTATTCTATTTAGTCGGGTATGGCGTACCCCCCCCCCCCCCCGAAGAGATGCCTGAAACATACTCTGGCCTATACTGTTACTCAACAGAAATCATTCACAAAGTTCAAATTTTCAGAAAGAAAAAAAAACAAAAAAAAAAGAAAAATGGTAAGTCTAACGGGAGCTTTAAACGAGTATCCGAGCTGTTTTGATAAAGATTAAAAATTTTAAACCTGGACATCGCTTTGATGCGGACATGTTGCATAAAGTGTTTGGTTACGTAATCGGATGTCACAAGACTGACCCGACAATCTACAGAGCAAGATTAACGGAAGATTATCTACACAATCCGACAGTGCAAAGATTATCTACACAATCCTTAACGGAAGATTATCTACACAACCCAACTGTCCAAAGATTATCTACACAACCCGACTATCCAAAGACTATACAATCCTACTATCGAGATTATCTATACAACCCGACTACCTTAAAAGCGACCCGTGTTTTATTTATATCTTCTCCCCGTGAACAGATCAGAAACGTTTTCCGTCCGTCTCAATTTATTTTTTATTTTTGTATTTCCCCATTTCTATCACTAAACGCCTTTGACGATACTATTACTGCCGTTACACTGTTACCTAAATAGCTTCAAATTGCGTAGATTTTAATCTACTGGTTTTTTTTTCTCACATCAAAAGCAAGTCCCTGATTCCATCGCCAGTTGCTGCCGTCTGTTACGTACGCCGAAAGACGTTGTTTTTTTTAAACTGTCGGTAAAGATATCCACAATATTAGGCCTTCGCACGACACTCATATTTTCATTTAAAATACGTATATGTCATGTAAATTTTTCGAACATGACGGCACATTGGGGTGAGTTAAGTAGAGTTCACCTGTTTCTGTGACCTCGGCATATGAAGGGATAGTGTGGTCAGCTGCTATTCCCATGACTTTACAATTCATGACTTGAGTAATAAAAATAAAATAAACTATTTGACACCTGATAATCCAGATCTTCAAAGCACAAATTAACTCCGAACCATAAAAGTAATGGCAAGACCGTCGTTTATCTACGTCGGGTTAATTGGATATTCCCCAATTTGTAATTTACTAATATTTGTTTATTCTTGTAAGACCAATAATGTACTGACAAGAGATATTTTATAAGGGAGAAGGACCAGTCTGCATTGACATGATCCGACATGAAGTCTTCCAATGGGGTGGTTGACCAAGTATATCCTCGATCTTAAGGATAGAAAGTGGATAAAAAGAAGAAGCGCTTCCAACTTGTGAATTGTAGATAATGTTTCTTATAAGCTGTGAGGCCGCGCCGAAGTTGTAAAGCTGCCGCGTAGTTATTTTTAAATTTAGATTAACTTGTTTTTTTAGAGACGCACACACACACAAATACATATAGCGCATACACAAACTATATGTAGCGCGCACACACAAAGTACATGTGGCTCACACAAAATACAAGGAGTACACACACAAAATACATTAAGCGCACACACAAAGTACATGTTGCTCACACAAAATACATGGAGTGCACACACAAAATACATGGAGTGCACACACAAAGTACATGTTGCTCACACAAAATACATGGAGTGCACAAACAAAATACATTAAGCGCACAAACTAAATACATGAGACGTACACACAAAGTACATTTTGCGCACAAGCTTTTGATCGTTAGAGGAAATATTGGTTGAAGACCATCTGTTACTGAATGGTCGGTTTAACTTATTAGGACCACGTGGTTTAAACTCGAAAGTGCACAGCGCACGACAACTGAAAGATAAGAAATGTGTTGTGAGTTAACTGCGTAGAACCCACAGCACAAGTAAACACCCTCGACCACTGGCTCAGAGAGTGGTTGTGCGTGTTTTACACGCCTCGCTCACGTGACAAAAACAAGGCAGTGAATCAACTAATCCATACATCGACATTTTTCTATAGATAAAAATAGTGCGGTAACCCTTTTTAAACTTGATTTATCTAAGTAAGATAATAAAATAAAGGAAAATAAAGCCGGACGTAATGACAACCAAACGTCTTGATTCGGAAATAAAGAGAACCATAAAAAAAGCTAATAAATGGGAGTAGTGCAAGTAGTAAGTGAAGCGTATTGCTGTAACGTAATGAACGAAAACAGTTACGGTTTCAAGTTATAACTGTAGTGTTGCCAATAAAATTATAAATTAAAGAAATAAAAGAATGTTTTTTTCTAATAACGCATACAATTCACATATTAGTTTTTCGGTTAATTGACTGCTAAATAGTGCTATTGTGGTGACCTACGTTAAACAAAAAAACTCATTTATTTTATTTTTTAAATTCAACTGTACTGAGTTAACATTATTACAAACAGCAATAAATGTTTAAGACAAGAATTATATAGCTTACATTTTTCCTTTAAAAAAAACAACCAATAGAGATTTTTTAGCCCCTGGGGAAACTTTTTTTCTCCCCTCCCCTCAACGTAACCCCCCTCCCCTTCCTCACCAAACTACGTCAGCGCAGCCATAACTCGGCTCCGGTAACTAAATACACAGCAACAGTAAATAAAGACGGAGATTGATTTTTTTAATCACATGAGCGACTTGTAACTGTAGGTCATGGTTGTATGTGACACATGGGTGACTAGAAAGTCTAGGTCATGATTGTGTGTGACTGTGAGTGTGGGGAGGGGGGGGGCTGAACTAACACGGAAATAATTTATCTGACGGTCATTATACTTCAAGGGTTAACTTCAAAGCATTGTGTGAATAACTGAAATGATCTCAACTAAGGTGTTGTCCAGAAATAACGTCCACAATTACAGCCCCCCCTCCCCCACCCCTATCCCCGTCGTCAAGAACCTTCTGCCTCAAAAATTAGTACTCAATAATCGACCAACTTGCCCCTAAAATAACCACAATGCTAACAAAAAGTACACATTTTTCTCTCATTTTTTTTTGCCATAAAAGTCTGACTCTCCCCCATCCCATCCCCTCCCCTCCCATTCCCTGTTTGATGTTATTTTCAGCGAACTTCAATGAAAGTTTCTGAAAACGGTTTAAAAAATAATTAAAAACTAAGAATAATAGCTTAGATAAATTCCGTTTTCTGACCTAATGATCCCCATAAGGCAGAAAAAAAATGTAATTTAATTCTCTCGTGAGTAGAATATTATGAGGCTAGGAAGAAGTAGTACCAATTGAATTACATCTATCATTATAATTTCAAATAAATCAATAAAATTAAGGAACGAATAGCATAAAGCGGAACTTAAAAAACCTCAGTGATTAATTTTTTGTCAGTGGCGCGGCAGACTGGTCTATTCAGTGCAGCAAAATTATATCCAAAGTTCTTTCATCCTATTGCATTCGCGGAGTGTTTGTAAGCGCTATAGGAAAAATAGACTTATAATTATAAGGAACGCAGTGACATGTTTATAGTTCATAAATATTGCAAAACATCACTTGAAATTTTAAAAATTCTCTATTTTTATTGAAGTTTGATGAGTATGAGTTTTATACAATCAAAAGTAGTAGATTTTATTTATTACTATTAGGTCAGCAATTGAAGTAGTTCTAAAGAGAACAAAATATACTCAAATATCGTAGAAATTCGACGAACTATAAATACTTAATCGTTGTTCTAGTAAAAATGTACACTTTTGATACGTGATCCTCCCCTAATCAAATCAACATGCCAAATATTTTATAAAATAAGCAATTACCATACAGATACAGTACCTGAGAAAAGAAACACGATGTAAAATTAACTATTTGAGTAATACGGCTGTCTTTTGAAAAAAATCCTTTCAAAATAATGTGCCAACTAGACGATAACTACAAGTGTCTATGCCAAATAACTTTTTAAACTATTAAACTACAGATATAGTATAGGATATTTTGGATCTATAGCAAAAACTCGGACAGGCTTTGGATAGAGACAATGAAAACAGGACACGAGAACAACGCGACACGGGACCAACTATAAAACGGGACCAACAAGGATAATGTGACCAACACGTATAACGTGATCAAATCTGTACGGGACCAAAGCTATACGAGACCAAAGCTATACGAGACTTTAAAATATTAAGCTACAGGCATAGTATAGAATAATTTGGATCTATAGCAAAAGAATTGGCTTTGGATAAAGACTACTACAACAGAATCAGCAGTACACCAATCAAACGCGACACGGGACCAACCATAAAACGGGACCAACAAGTATAACGGGACCAAAGCTATACGGGACCAAAGCTATACGGGACCAAAGCTATACGAGACCAAAGCTATACGGGACTTGAAACTACTAAGCTCCAGCTATAGTATGGGATAATGCGGATTTGTAGCAAAAGAATTGCGCGAGCTTTGAATAAATTAACTAGGGCCGGCCTACAACAAAAACGGGAGCAGCATTACGGCAGACTAAAAACAAAGGAACAAGCACAGAACTAGATCAACAGTGAACGGGGTAAACACTAACCGAGAGCAACGCTAAACGGGACAAACGCAAAATGAGACCATCACTAAACAAAACACACAAAGCGCAGAAAACGTCAACAAAATGTGAAGCACCTTTTCTAACTTGTTGTAATAAAACGCGTTAAAATAGTGTCAAATGTTTTATTAGGCGAAATCAAACGAAGAAACCGTGGAAATAATTAATTATACTACCCCGGTACATAAATTAAACAAAAATAGTATTTTTATATGACTTCTTTTAAATATTGATGTTTTTTTATGACGTCTAAAATGTATTTAAAGTTAAAGACTGGTAAAGATGTATTTTTATTGCAAATGCTATTTCTAACAAATTTAAGTTAAATATGCCTACCTTCCGTTCAAACAAAAGGTATTAAAAGAAACATAAACTAGATGGCAGTTCGGTTTAAAAAAGTTTGATATTGTCTTTGTAAGCTATAGAGATAGACACTTATGCGAGAAAAGACATATATCTACATACTTTTGTTGTATACAGATAGATACACAGATGCACAAGATAATATTACGTGCGAATAGACGTGTGTAATATACAAGATAGCTTTGCGCAAGAATGGACAGTTATGTACAAGATAGCTTTACGCAAGAATGAACGGTTATGTACAAGATATTACGCAAGAATGAACTTTTATCTACAAGACAGCCGTGCGCGACAATAGACAGTTGCGGAAAAGACAGCATTACGCAAGAATGTTCATGTATTAACTACACAAGACAAGTGTAAGGTACCGGATTCGGCTCTGGTAAATTGAAGAAAAGGTAGCGTGGTGTTAATTTAAGCAGTGTCCTGCGTGTCAGTTTTTTCCCGTTTGACAAATTTTGAACGACACAGTTCATGTAGAGTTTGGAATGTGTTATATTTTTAGGTCAATAGAATGTTTTATATTACTGGGTATAGCTTTCTAATTCTGGCTCTACCTCCAATAATCTAGTCGCACCAACTGATACCATTGGGAGTAAAAAAAAAATCGCTATTCTCTTCTAGCAGAATAAAATTTAAAAAAAAACAAAACAATCATCACCATTGTGTTGTACATTTAAATATGCTAAATTTATATTTATTTTTTAAATTCAATTTCATGTATTTAATTAGATAAGCCAAGCCATTGTGATGTAAGTTAGAGAACAACAAATTACTAATATCACATATGTGAATTAATGTAAGCTGCCTAACTGTTTGTGTCAAACAAAAACTGCTACAATTATTTTATTTAAATAATCTTGAACTTGAAATCATAATCATCAAGAGCGACATGTAGCCATATTAAGTTTAGAGTATCACCATAAAAAAAACCACCACTCGAATAGAAAGATGTGACACAACGCCTCTTGTTTTAAAAAGTTATTGACAAAAACTATTTGTGCACACATGAAAGGAACCGGCTCATCGTGTCTGTCTTCTCATTTCCCCTCTCAGAGATGAGAAACAAAGAGGGGTGTGGCATTTATCAACGCCAGGGGAGAGTAATAGATCGATGAACTACACTGGCAGTAATTATAGTCAGGGTGTTGGTCCATAGCTGTGACTCTACCGGAATTAATGCTGTGTTGTTGTTTTTTTAAATACTCATTACGGGGCATTACGTCAAATTCTTCTTTGGTAATTGTCAAAGGTCACACCTCCATAAACTAGTGGATTGTGAAATATGTTCATAGTATATATTCAGCTGCTAAAGATTATAAAGTTAAAAAAAAGTATTAAATATATCAACTAAAAGTGTCGACTGTCGAGGTCTTTAAAAAGACTATAAACATAAGTATAATTTAGCTAAAATAAATTTAAGACAAAAACTTCAACATTTATTGTTTTTAAACAACCAGTTTTTAAACGCCAACAAATGCACAGAGCTTATTGTGAAAGATTTTAACGAACTAAACAACGTCGGAAATAACTACATTTCAAAAAAATTTTAAGAAAAAAAAAAGGACACGCACTTAATAGAAGCAGTGGTATAAAAACGGATACCTAGACACAGCCCCTGCCCATCAATCCCCCACCCCTCCTATCCCCGGCGCCAAGAATAAGAAACCATAAAAAACTTGCAGCCGCATCTAACGAAACAAAAAATCAATACAATGTGCAGTGTGAAAACTCGTATAGTCAGGGGAGCTAATCCCTGGTAGAATAAAACAACTGGCAGCGGGACCATAGTGGGCATGTTAAGTGGACACTACTAGAATATGCTCAGATACCCCTTCCTCGAATAACCCTTACATTTATAGCTATGTTGGTAAGATACGAGCCAATTACGTGTCGCCGTAAAAGAGTTGAACTAATTTAGCACCAACATTCGTTGTAGGCCTATAAAACGCTTTCTACGCAAATTGACTTAGAAGCTAAAATAATAAATTGGTTAAAGTATGATATCTTAGAACGAGGGATTTCCTGCTGTCTGAGACAGAGAAACGGGGCTAATCTCTTAGGAATCGGTTAGGGGGTATGGATATTGTATGTAACTTAAAGGACTGATACTGTAAAGTGTAAGGTATGGATATCGTAATGTTTGGATAATTTAAGGTATGGATATTGTTACTGATATTATGAGTTTGGATATTGTAAGGTATGGATATTGTAAGGTGCTCATATTATTAGGCATGGATATTGTAAAGTAGGCCTATTGATTTTGTGAGGTATGGATATTGTAAAGTAGGTCTATTGATTTTGTGAGGTATGGATATCATGATGTTCTGATTTTGTGAGGTATGGATATTGTAAGGTACTTATTAGGCATGGATATTGCAAAGTAGGCCTATTGATTTTGTGAGGTATTGATATTGTAAAGAAGCCTATTGATTTTGTGAGGTATGGATATCGTGATGTTCTGATTTTGTGAGGTATGGATACGGTGAGGTATGGATATCATGACATCTTGATATTTTAAGGAATGGATATTGTAAGGTTCTGACATGAGATATAGATATCATGAAGTTTGGATATTGATAGGTGCGTACGGACACTATCTTAGGCCTTGAGCTATAGATCTAATTACGTTAATCCAATTTCGGTTTGACACGACATAGATACTACTTGTCTTTAAAAAAAAACACAACTTACCAGGCATGGCAGGAGGTAATCCAAATCTGCTGTGATACTGGGCAGCGAGGGTGCTGAGGGCCGCCGTGGGGGTGGCGGCGCGACCGGCCAGCTCGCTGACCGTGGGGTGCACGCTGCCACCGCCCGGGCCGTTGCTCCCCCCGCTCCCGCCGGCGCCATTATCCAGGCCAGAGGCTAGTAATCTCGACCTGTCCAACGGTGAATAATCCCCGTGAGTGTCCATAAGGAAAAAATAGTGAGCTAGATCCTAGGAATCGCCACCGTCCATCTGATTAGCCAGGTAATCCACGCGTCACACATTTATTTCCTGGGATGAAAAAAAACAGGTGCAAAACTTAAGGATCCAGAAAACTCCAGAAGAACATTCCTCAAGACTCCGTACTAGAGGAGGCACAAGCAATGAAACAGGTAGCTAACACGACAGACACAAAACTGATCGACGAAATCACGAAATGGAACTGGCGCGACACAAGGGCTGATCAGTGAAGAAGAACATTCCTGAACAATCCAAGAAAGTGAGATACGGAACAGCACTACTACCACGAAGAATCATTTGAGCCAATCGCGAATTGTTTTTTTTTTTTTAAGGATAGTCCGTGAACGCCGGAAAAAGCTATTAAGTATCGTGTGGGATTTTCTTTTCCTGTTGGCGTCGCTTAGGGTTAGGGTCAAAGCTAGGATCATGTTTATAGTTAACGTGCGGGGCTATTTAAAAAAGAAGATCTTCGTCACCCCCTCCCCCCCCCCCCCCCAACACACACCTTTCACATCGTTTACAGCGGCACCCTCTACTATCGCAAATTAAAATCTCAAGTTCTGGCTAAAAGGCATTATCTACACGCCGAGGCGGGACACGCCGGCTTTACACACGGACGTGCTATTGTTTAACCACGACACAAATACCTGCCCATACTTTCTGATTGTAGAACTGTATAAGTATTTAGTCCCACACGAACCTTCCACGTCATTCGTATATAATTTGTTGCGTAACCTACTGGGGTCTACATTTGTAATTAGCAGTTAATTTTTAAATATCTTGGATGTGGTTGGTTGTAGTAATATTTCAGGGGAGTAGGATGAGTTAATCTAAAGCTTTAAAAGTAATTTCAAAGGAGGAGCGAAAATAGTAATTTCAAAGGAGGAGCGAAAATACGACAAGTTCTAAGAAAATTTAAGGACATCAAAAAATTAACTGAAATAGGTCTTTTGAGATATCCCTGCACACCAAAATAACTTATTCGCTGTCACAATAATAGTAATAAAATAGGCTTAGATCTTATTTGTATAGAAAAATAGAGATTTAAAAAAAACAGTTGAAATGTTGAAACTGATTTCGTGTGCTGTCACTGCATTCAGTCCCGTGTACTGCACGCTGTACCGTGAGTTAATATAGCACAATGTAAGGTGTGCTACATCAGCACTCTGTGCCGTGTACTAATACACCAAGCCTTACCGTGCGCTAATACAGCACAATGTACCGTGGGCTATCACTGCATTCAGTACCGTGTAAAGCACGATGTACAGTGTAAAGCACGATGTACCGTGTAAAGCATTATGTACCGTGTAAAGCACCATGCTAAGCAGTGATGTACCGTGTAATTTACATGTAAAGCAAGATGCACCGTGCACTATCACTGTACGTTACACCGTGTGCTAATATAGCACAATGTACGGTGTGCTATCACAGCGCGGTGTGCTGTCACATCACGTTGTACCGTTTACGGCACTCTGTATCGTGCGTATCTCTACACGCTATACAGTGCGAAAACATATAGTACAATGTACCGTGTGCTATAAGGTCACGTTGTACCGTGTGCTATAAGATCACGTTGTACCGTGTGCTATCAGATCACGTTGTACCGTGTGCTATAAGATCACGTTGTACCGTGTGCTATCCCATCACGTTGTATCGTGTGCTATCACATCACGTTGTACCGTGTGCTATCACATCACGTTGTACCGTGTGCTATAACATCACGTTGTACCGTGTGCTATAACATCACGCTGTACCGTGTACGGCACTCTGTAACGTGCATATATCTACACGCTATACAGTGCGCTAATTTAGTACGATTACCGTGTGCGATCACATCATGCTGCACCGTGTGCTATCACAATATGTACTTTCTGGTTTAAGTAAGGCTTAAAACGTTTAGACAGTTTAGTGTCGGAAATTGTTAGAAAGTATTTATTTTTTAAATCTCTAGCCTGTTTGCTAAAAACAACATCGGTCACTGATAAATATTAATACCCTCACACATTTTTAAACTAGGCAATGTTAGCCCACTTTTCTTGGTAAAAGACCACTTAATAAATATTTTCACCTAAAAATATTTTAAATTTCCGGTTTTTTATTTTTTTTTTATAGTATAGAACCACATAACGAATGTTACTAGTATCAAGGTATATTACAGAACTGATGTTATAAAAACTAATTTATAACAATCGTATTTCCACTTTAACCCCACCCCAAGCAAATTCATTCAGAATGCGCCAAAGCCGTAGTTCGCCTAAAGCGGCTGAGGCGTTGTTTTGTAGCTTGGATAGTCAACAAAAAAATTAGGGCGAGGCACCTTTAAATAAATTATACCGGGGTTATAAAATAATGAGGGCCGCAAACAGGGGGTGGGGTGGGAGGGTGAGCACATTAAAACTGGGGTGATGGTTTATATTTATAGCTGACGCTTTGTAGAAACTAACAGACTTAATTTATAATTTAATAATCGTATTTACGCTTTATGGTTTTGTGTCCATGCTCCAAAGCAAAAATGTATCCTTGTTTGAAAACTACACTACAAGTTTTTTTAACGAAATTATTTAATTTCATTAAAGTTAAAGAAAACATAATTTTAAAAAGATCTAACAATTACCGGTAAGGATTCTTTTTACTATTTTAAAATTGCGTCAAAAATATTTTTGAAACATATCGTGATCTAATTATGTCAATAATTACAAATGTAAAAAATTGTACTCAAAAATTACGTTGACCATACAAAAATGTTTCTAGCCTAAGCTGAAGTTCTGAAAAAAATATATTTTATTCTAACGTAGGCCTATTTAAAATAATTAAAATAATTAGATCTACGTAAGTTTAACAAACTTTCAAAAACTGAAAATCATAATGCTTGTTTTTTTTTTAATTGTTAACGCAACGCATAAACACCAAAGCGTAGGCTCACATTGTCAAAATACTTGTTAAGTTGTTAGGCCTCGCCTAGTTTAATAGTTTAATCAAACTAGCCAACTATTGTCAATTATTTTTTTTTAAATTCCTTCAAACAATATTAGATCTACGGAAGCTGAATGAAAAAGTTCTCATATGCTTAACTCGATCGATAGATCTACATTTTGGCAACTATTATTTATATAGATCTAATTAAATATTACACGAGATAAAAAGAGCAACGTAAATGTTACTCAACGCTGCGCAATAAATTTCGCGTGATGGCAAACGCCACAATCTGCAAGACCGTGCATTTTCGCTATCTTTTTATTTTTAAGGCTAATCCCAACCCAAACCCTGTTCTAATGTAGTGGAAGAGAAAACATACACATGCTGGAAAGTTGTCTGACAAGAATAATGGCAGTTTGGGGCAGATGAAAAACTTTAGGCCTGGCTTATTAGCTAGCCTAGGGCCTACGATTCGACAGGGTAGGCTAATCGCAAGATGCGGTTTGGTGTAGGCTTAGGACGTAGAGTTCTTCCGAGATTACAATTGTTACAACTTGAAATCTAGTAATTTTTTGAAAAACGTGTAGCCTACAATTAGCAGAATTTTTTTTAAAAATATGTGCTTACTGTTAGTACGAGAGTAGAATATAATTATGGCGTTCAGATTAATATAAACAAAGTTAGAAGCATACGGTTAATTAAAATTGTAGGCTTATGTGTCAATATTCTTATTTGAATGGTGATTCGTAATTTGGTAAAGATATAATTTGGTAACGTGAAAGCTATATTTTACAAACTGCGATCAGACGTATTTAAGATTGGGGATAGTATACTAATTAAGCCTAATTATTTAACCCCGATTGTTCTGTCTAATTAATGATAATACATTTTCTTTAGCACGAAACTATTGTAGAATCTACATTTTAACATTGTGAGATGGCACGTTAGGCGCAATAATGACACATAGATCTAGAATCTACGTTTAATAAAACTTCATTTTTTTTGTTATATAGTTATATCTAGATTCTAAATATATTTTTAGTCCTTGGCCTACAAAAATTATGTCCGCTTAAAACAGTAGGCTAAACTAATTTAAATAAAGAGTGACCATGATCAAAATTCGAATTATAAGTGTATAGGCTTAGTTCTAGGCCTAGTAATTTAAAACGATCAAACGTGTTGAAGACAAAATAACACTTTCTAACTCAACTTATATTTTTCAACAATATAGGCCCCTAGGCCTGCCATTTCAAAAAGTTTGTTTTCAGTAGTCTATCAACTACAATCAAGTAGGCCTACAAAGCCTACAATCAGTTAATAATTTAAACAGACCCCAATTCTATGAAATATTTCAATAACCTAAAGTATTCTAAAGAAACTGACATCTTGTTAACTGTTAAGTTCATTTTAACTAGATCTAGATCTTCTAAATTTAGATTCTAGACTAGATCTAGGTTTTTGTCCGGTTTAAATGAAATTACTCAAATCCAAATTGTTTGATTTTAAGTTTGAATAGGCCTACAGTAGGCTATTAATTAGGCCTAGAACTAGGCACATTAATTGATTTTTTTACTAGATCTAAAAGTAAAAACAAGTAGATATTGCTTAATTTTATTTCGTTTGTACACCTACTAGGCCTAGATCTATTAATTTTAGTAGATCTAGAATATAGATCTAGATCTACAATAGTACGCCCCATACAATACAACAGTGAAATTTTTTTAACTGTTAGATTCTAGTTTTTAAAATGCCTCTTTGTCGACGCCCTCGATTTTCACATTACGCCCTCGATTTTCACATTACGTCAATTTAGGCTCTACAATTAATTAGGCCCTAAGCGCGCGCCTCAGGCCTAAATGTAGGCCTAGTTTATTTAATTAAATGTAATAGGCCTAGGCCTATATATATAGTATATAGATCTATTACTAATATTAGTGCTCTAAATCGAGTAATTTATGGATTTTATAGATCTACCTAATCACCTAATTGAAGTTGTAAATGTAATCTATAGGCCTATTTTAAAATTTAAAAGGCCTTTAGTTAGATCTAGATCTTGTACATGTGATGTAGGCTAATACAAATTATTTTCTACATTTTAACTTTAACAAACTACAATATTATTGTACGACTGTAAGAAGGGTAGAATCTAGATCTAGATCTAGATCTAGATCTAGATTAGATTTATTTAAGAGCAGCTTAAAAATAATTAGGCCTAGGCCTAAAATATAATAGTATTAATAGGCCTATATTATTAAATAAATAATAAATAAGAATCTAGATCTAGATTCTAATTCTTAATCCATTCTATAATAATCCACCTCTTTATAATCCACAGAAATTCCTCACGATCTAAAACTTTTCACAAGCTAACAAACATGACTGAGAGTCGAGAGATCGTACAGCGCAGTTCCCAATTTTTACATATCACTATCTACACGACAAGGCAAACACAGCGCTGCCTGTGATAGCTGAACACATCGCTGGCTGGGCCTAGTTTTCCGGGCGAGCACAGCACACCCCAGTTTATTGTTAGATCGTCTGCTTTGACAGGCAGTCGCTGCGAGAACGCCATTGGCTGAAAGAACAACCCCTCTCCGACCTCGCTCCGCGTGAATTTTTACCCCAGAAAAAAAAATCGCCTGTGTGGCTGAATTTCTCTCCCCTCTCTCTCTTACTCTTGCGTTTCCCCAACCACCGCGTTATCTATTCCGCTTTATTTTTTTTTATCAACCCCCCCCATCTCCCCTCCACTACCACATACTATACCGACCTGCCTTTTCATTGCGCTTGCTTGAGGTCAGTCCTTGCCTGATCGCGTAGCTTTTTCGTAAACACCAACCGATTTTCATTTATCACCGTGGCTATAGCTACACACTGTAGCACAGGGCTTGTGCCGTATGGCTACGTAGGTTGTTGTAGCTTGTGCTATACTCATCGCTGTGCTACTCTCTATCTCTCTCTACGTGGATTGTGCTACTCTATTCACAGTGCTATTTTTGCAATTAAGGTTACACTACTATACTGTACCTACTCTACTTAAATTGCTATAGTACTCTCGCCGAAGTGATACTTTCGTTGCGTACATTATCCTAGGCCTACTCTACCTACTTTGTGCTTTTTCTTACTAAATACGCTGTGCTAATTTCGCTACATAGGTTGCGCTGCTATCGTGATATAAGTTGTGCTACCCTTAACATAGTGCTATTTTTGCAATGTAGGTGGTGCTACTCTCTCGCAATACCACTCTACGTAAGTTGTGCTAACCTAGCCAGTGTTTCTTTTAGACTTTTTCTCGAGGGGGGGGGGGGGGGAGCGGACACGAGTAAAAGTATATATTTTCTAAATAAATTATATTTCGTTTCGGGGGTCGGTGCCCCCCCCCTTCCCACCTCGAAGAGATGCCCGAAAGAACCACAGTGATAATAGCTAAGTACGTTGTACTACTCTCTCACAATTATTCCACGCTACTAAGTTGTGCTGCTGTCGCTACATGTGTTGATACTATCCAGTGTTTCTTCCTAATTTTTTTTCTCCGGGGGGGGGGGGGGGGAATGACAGTTAAAATTATATATTTTCTATCTAAATTCCATTTCGTCGGGGGGAGCTGGAAGAAACTCTGATACTATCGACGAATTGCTTCTTAGGTTGCGCCACTCTCAAGTCTTACTGCGTAATTTGTGCTACTCTCGGTAAAGTAGGCTGTGCTACTCTCGCAATGCCACTCTACTGAAGTTATGCTACCCTCGCTATGCTATGTAGACTGTGCTACTCTCTCGTAATTCCACTCAAGTTACCCTCGCCCATACATATTTCTGCAGTTCGCGTTTCACTTCTCCCTTCCTCTGGCTTATCGTATGCCGTGTTCCCCTCGTCTGAAGAAACGTTGTTGCAGAGGAAGTAGAGCGAATTAAAATCGTGTGTATTGTACGCACGCGGGCTTTCGGCGAGGTTAGGCACTGTGGCGCTGATTGTGCTCTGGTTCGAGACTGTGTTGCTAGGCGACAGCAAACACTACAGCTTCTTTGGTACTGTTTACCTACCACGCAATTTGTTTTACGTGCAAGGTTTGTGTTAAGGATTAGGGTTACATTTTATCGAGATACCGAGCGATATGACGTGTGTGCCTAATTGGTGCTAGTGTAAAATTAGCTTAGTTCTGCCCCCCTCTCCCTTTTTTTTTTGTCAAGATTTTTTTCCAAAGTAACAGTTATGAAAAAAAGTAATAGTTAAGATAATTTTAACTTCTAAAATTTTCACTCCCCCTTTTCAACATGTAAACAGCTTTGTGGTCCTGTGTAGTAGGGCTATTAGTGGGCTGTTAATTGTTTTCTCACTAGTGAATACAAGTAATTAAAAGTTGAAAAACCTAATGGATTTGTTAAATTAAACGAAAAGACCTAGATCTAGTCAAAAACTGGTTTGGGTAGCTGGTTTCTATACCGCATAGCAAGCTTTTAGTAGCCCACGATTTCAAAAAAGTTTCCGCAAATAATGGAAGGAAACGAACCAGCCTTGCATTGTTCCGTCTTGTTCGAAACGAATAGCATCGATCTTTTTGTTCTCGGCCTAAGTTCTCGCGAGACCGGCCTACTCTCGCCGCGGTAAATTTATTTTTAAACAGCTTAAATTTTAATGGCGCGTAGTTCGGTTAATGTATGATGTATGGAGGCACAAATTGGTTATTTGACCATTATTTTGATAAATAACTCTGTTTTATTTGGTTAATTTACGTAAGCATGACGGGCGAATTTTCTTTTCCTGAACATTACCTCTTTCCTATGCATTTTTAAATTGAAATAAAGGGTCATCCCTAAATGACGTCACACTCGTAGGGGGGAGGGGGAGGGTCCGTAATTTTGTGACGATGTGTGATGAGGGGGGGGGGGGGGGGCTCAGATGTTGCGACGTCACATTTTTGCATTATAAAAAAGCAATGTTAGAAAACGAATTTTAGACGTTATTTCGCGTTTTAGATAACGGTTTTAATAAATTGTAATAGTTTAGACAAGATTTTGGAAAAATATCGATGTTTTTAAAAAAAATCAACTGCAATTTTGAGGGGGGTTGTTGGTTGAGGTGTGACGTCATTTTAGGGGGGGGGTCTGGCTTTTTGTGACGACGTGTGACGGAGGGGAGGGGGGGGGAGGTAAAAATCGTCAAAAAAGCGTGACGTCATTTATGGATGACCCCCTAAGCAATAAGGTAAGTAATGTAGACATGCGAAGATATTTTAACTTTTTTTTTTACACGGTTTTGACTTGAGTGTTCTAGGTGACTTCTATTTATAACTTTCACGATTAAAAATCGTATTATCACATCATGCCGCATCATAGGAAAATGTTTCCGCAACTTTTTTATCTTTTGTTATTTCGTATCAGGCATGGACAATACCCCCCTCCCCTCCACGCTGTGGTCCAAGTCCCTCTGTGGTCAAACCACCTATGGTCAAACCACCTATGGTCAAAACCGCAAGAGCGTCAGCGTGTGCCCTTTGACCAATGTTACCTCTAAGCTGCGCGGTCGCGCGGCCGCGCAGTAGTTGTAAAACTAC
This sequence comes from Physella acuta, assembly GCF_028476545.2. Lineage (NCBI taxonomy): Eukaryota > Metazoa > Mollusca > Gastropoda > Physidae > Physella > Physella acuta. The sequence continues at coordinate 67,949 of NW_026732815.1, forward strand.
AGCGCAGTCATTTAATAACATATTGATATTGATAACCTAATATAAGTACTTCCAGGACGCCTCGCACTTAAAATGTTAGATGCACGCACACATTTTTGCTCTTTTTAGTGAATGTTGCTTATGGCTTATGTATTTATTTACTTTCCCTAAAATTAAACCAAATAAAAATGTAGCGAGTTATATAAAGCTATCATAGGAGAGTTATTTTCCTGAAGTAGATTTAGATGATTGACATTTTTTCAAAGGGTCACGGCGAGTGTTGAGCTATCTAACCCACAGCTAATCCTAACTTAATCACTCAAAGTGCCGTCAATTATCGGGTTGGCCTTTGACCAACAGACGAAAAAGTCAACAGCTCTCACCCTTCTTATTTCCTTAAAAGAAAATAAAAAGAAGAAATTATTGGAAAAAAATTCTTTCTTTACAAAAAGAGGTAGCCGATTGTGATTTAAGAATACCATATTGTTGACCTTAATGACATCGTACAACTTCATCCTTCTCAATAGGATGTTGTTGGTTTTTTATGGGGTTTTTATTTTTTTTTTCTAAAAAAAAAAAGCCGACAAAAACGAGCGGTATTTCCCACGAACTTACATATTTCTATAGCCGGATTGCCTTCCCCCTTACTCAGCCATTACTGCTATAGAATATTCGATGAAATTCGGGGAGATCACTCCCGCTCATTTTGTATAGGCTATCTTAACCTTTTTTTTTTTTTACTTTATGAATCATATGTAATGTGAATGTTACTATGTTTGTAATTAACTTAATACTTGTAATAAATGCCTTTACTTCAATCTTATATATTGTTTTTTTTTACGATGTTTTACAAGTAGATACTTCCCATTGAGATTAACATATAGATCTACCATATATTGATGTGCAAGTTAACCTGGATATGTCACGATTTACCTGGAATAAAAGTCATACACAGCCATCAGCAAGTATTGTTATGGACACAGGGACTATAACCGCGGTTTTTCTCAAATGACTTCACAAAGTTCCATATCCCAACCCCTCACACGTAAAACAACAACAGGTTATCGAAATTGAACGTTTCTTAACGAAATCATTAATATTTTAAAGAAGTGACATAAATGCTACAATATATTTCTTTATCCCCTGTCTTCTAACACGTAGCTTACTGTCACAAAAGCCTGACCCCCCCCCCCCCGGTATGTATAATGACTAGTATACGACCCCCCCCTCCCTCTTTCTCACACACACAGACCTGTGAGAGAATGGATTTCATCTGACCCAGGGTCATTTCTTCAACCAGTCAACGTACATGGGGTCAGATGCTCTAAGATCTGTAACAACATCTGTAACAAGATATGTAACAAGATCTGTAAAAAGATCTGTAACAAGATCTGTAACGAGATCTGTAACGACATCTGTAACAAGATATGTAACAAGATCTGTAACGAGATCTGTAACGACATCTGTAACGAGATCTGTAACGAGATCACCAAACAAAAACCATTTGAAAAATATCAGTGCGTGACACTGGACAACTAACCCAATCAACCAACACCATCGTAAGTGGTGTCAACAGGCCCAACCTGCGCTCAGGTAACAGGTGAATGTTAAGGTGGGGTGTCACGGGAAATAATATTCATGTATCCCTAATATGGGGCGGGCGATTGCCGCGGGGTACCAAGAAGCAGATTCGTTGTTTATCGATGGGGCGATATGGTCACTGATTCAACATCACAAGTCTCATGTAGGAAAATCTCTAGAGATAGTGTAGGCTACCCACAATCAAGGCCGCATGAGATAATTTAAGCTACCCGCAATCAAACCAATAGAAATGACCTCGGATCAACACTTAATGTATCACCAACCAAATTTAACTTCACGCACCTTCCATGCGTCACTAGATAACCCAACATGTATTACCACAAAAACCTACTTACAAAGGCGCATCACCACAACACGCATGCATGCACGCATTACACACCTTCATGTATCACCATCTCATCCACCTTCATATTTCATTACATAATACATCTTCCATACACGTATCAACCACATTACACACCTTCGATATATCACACCACACACCTTCATGTATCACCACATCACCCACCTTCATGTATCACAACATCACCCACCTTCATGTTTCACCACATCACCCACCTTCATATATCACCACATCACGTACCTTCATGTATCACCACATCACACACCTTCATGTATCACAACATCACCCACCTTCATGTTTCTCCACATCACACACCTTCATGTATCACCACATCACACACCTTCATCATGTATCACCACATCACACACCTTCATGTATCACCACATCACACACCTTCATATATCACCACATCACACACCTTCATATATCACCACATCACACACCTTCATGTATCACCACATCACACACCTTCATCATGTATCACCACATCACACACCTTCATATATCACCACATCACACACCTTCATATATCACCACATCACACACCTTCATATATCAACATATCACACACCTACGATATATCACAACACCTACCTTCATACATCACCACATCACCCACCTTCATGTATCACCACATCACCCACCTTCGTATATCACCACATCACCCACCTTCGTATATCACCACATCACACACCTTCATATATCACCACATCACACACCTTCATATATCACCACATCACACACCTTCATATATCAACATATCACACACCTACGATATATCACAACACCTACCTTCATACATCACCACATCACCCACCTTCGTATATCACCACATCACACACCTTCATCTATCACCCACCACCACGTCTACCCCACCCCCAGCATCGTTGACAGCCCAGAAGTCACGCCCCTCCTCTGATTCCGTTTTCTGCCATCGATTATTGGACCAACTTTTTATTACCCGCAGTTCTCGTTACGCTTCGCTTGTGTTCATTATCCGTGTCTCTTTGATTTGGTTTCAATTATTAATGCAAAAATAAATGCACCACGGGACAAAATTTTAAAAAATTCACATTCTGGACAACCATTACTGACGAAAGAATTCGTGAATCTTGGATATTGGATGAGTATCACTGAATTTAGTATACAATAAAAAATGTGTAGGAAATTATTTATTTGAAAATAATAAACTTTAAATTTTTTGTTTTTTTTTAATTCATTATTTAAAAGATATTCAGTTTAACCTTTTGTTGTGCGTCATAATTCAAACAGTGGTGTAAGGTCATCTTGGTATGACATGGTGAACCATTGTCATTTTGACAAGGTCATGCAGGTATCATATGGTCAGGGTCAGTGTTTCTTCCAGACATCTCTGCGCGGGAGGCGCTCTGCCCCCCCCCCCCCCCCCGAAAAACATCTACTGCCCCCCCCCCCCATCCGAACGAAATAGAATTTACATAGAAAATATTTCTTCTATCAGTGGTCGCCCCAACCCCCTACCCCACGGAAATCTTAGTCGTCCCCCCCCCCCCCCCCAAAGAAAAATTTCAAGTGCCCCCGCGGAGAAAAAAGTCTGGAAGAAACACTGGTCAAGGTGATGCTGGCACCACATAGGTAAGTTACTGTTGGTCATATATTTTACATCACATTAATTCAAATTCACAAAAATCGACGTCATGGAGACTAGTTAATTACACTATCTGAAGGGTGACGTCATGGAGACTACTTTATTACAATATCAGAAGTGACGTTAATGCAGCTAGTTTATTACAATTTAAAAAAAAAAATTAAAACAACGATTTCTCTCAAAATTATCTGTTGAGTAACGTACATTAGACACTTTAAAAAAAATTTCGATTGACAAAATGTCTTTAAAAACACGAAACAACGCATAAAATCAGTAATGTGTCGTCATACTTTACCTCCCCCCCCAGTCACTTTCGTCACTCAAGTCCGACCCCACCCCTTCCTCCTAAGAGTGTGGCGTCGTTCATGTACGAACCCTTATTCCACATATCAACAAGAGGAAGTGGTAGTGAAGGGAAGTAACTAAGCACACAAATCAAACTGATTGATCAGGCATGTTCTTATTTATTCTTTGACGGCAAGTCTGTCACATCGACACTACTACTGACGTCATCTGCAAACTAACACTTCTATTAATAAGTCACGTGCATTTTACGACAGCAGAACTCACGAAAAAGACATATTTAGATCTAGTTAAACCGGTCAGGAAACCATTGGACTACAGAAGATGGCAATTATATTTTAACTCTATGTTTTTTTTTTTATCTTATTTCACTTCTTGTGTAAATTTAATTGCCCATTGCATTTTATTTTATGGCTTATACATTATAACGCTTCTAATTACGTAAAATTGTGGGGTTTTATTTTAAAAATGTTCTCTATTTTGAAAAATCGAAGCAAGCATTCAATTTAAAGCGTCTTCGCCAATTTTTTTTTTAATGCTGTAGATAAACGTGAGACCAGTGGCGTAGGCAGGGGGGGGGGATAGGGGGGGGGGGGTCATAACCTCCCCCCATAGACCCCTCGGTATATATATAAAGTATGAGGGGGGTGTAGATCGAAAGTTTGAGGGGGGTGCAAATCAAAAGTCTGAGGGGGGGGGGGTGCAAATCGAAAGCTTGTCCCCGGGTAAAAATTGGACCCCCCCTTGAGACGATCCTGGCTACGCCACTGCGTGAGACAGTTGTATTTTGGGCGTCCATAAACCCCGCCCGAGTATATAGGCCTCCAGGCAATTTAAACCCTACAGACAGATTGTAGAACACACTTTAAAAAAAAATATTTTTTTCTTTAAATATAACGCCACAAAACTATAACCATATAACCATTTTCTAAGAACGTGTGTAATAACACAGGCCTATATTGGGCTTGTATTAAGCTGCACTTTCAACCAGTAAACAGAAAGCTTCACAGGCAAGATGTCAATTTTGGAAGAAAAAAAAGTTTAAAAAGAGCTCACCTCACACGCGATGCTATTTATAAAAAGTAAATGACACGTATGACGTCACACCTACCATCCGCCCCACCACGCAATTAGCCCTAATATAAATGCGTCGTCATTCCTTTAGAACGTACATGTTTATAAATAAATCTGACAAAAAGCCTTTTTAAAAATACTACGATTAATATTGACTGTTTGTTTTCATCAACTTCCATGTTGGATGTTTATGCTTTTCCAAAAAAAAGTTGAAAAATCTCGCTAACCAAACAGTACACACGCTCAAAAACCAGGGGAGGTAGTTAGACCATTTACTTATAAAATTATCCCTCTTAGAAATTAAACTACTTGAGATAGAACCTACTACTACTACTCGGCCTTAGCTGAAGCAAAGGGAGATAACTTGAGTTTTGTCATCTTATTAAATAGGGGAGACGAATCTCACAAGAAAAAATAGCTACCAAAATCACGCGCTGTTTAGAGGAATTCAACATAGCCTACGCGACGTTGTAAAGAAAAATCCCCCCCCCCTGAGAAACGCCCTATCCAAACAACACCACTAATTAAATCTTATTATAAACTTGAGATTTTTAGGCATGATAATTACCTGAGCGTTAACTAGCTTCACTTTAATTAACAGCGTTTGCCGCATAATTAAATGTTACTGAAATAATCATTTGATTGATAGTTAGGGGATGAAGAAAAAAAAATCATTTTTTTCCTCCTTGGCGGATTAATGACGTCATGAGATGAGGTCAGCAAGATTCGTTCATCGGTGCCAAAGAGAGAACAGGATGTCCTTGATTTCAATTGATTAATTATATGGGTGTGTTCATATCCCCACACAATATTGCATCACATTGGCATTACCATTTTCAGGTCAAAAAATTATTTTTACACACAGACTTGATGTAAATAGGAAATGAAAACCATGTTGGCACTAAGAAACACCAAACTGACATGCATTTACTTTTAACACTTACTGATAAACAAGTTAACTGGCCCATTTAATTTGCATGCAGAGAACATTATCAAATAATTTTTAAAAAAAAAAGAACAATCCCATATTTCTTAAACTTCCTTACTTTACAAGTCTAATTCCTGCTATGTAATAGTAATAGACTTGAAAAGCTGGTTCCAAATTTTTCGACTTTTCATATTTCATGCCAAATGTGTGCATTAATATATTATTTATATAAAAAAACCAGAATTACATAAAATAAAAAAAAATAAAAAGAAAATACTCAATGAAATACGATGCAAATACAATTGTTCATATTTTATTTTTCATATACAAACAATAACATAATGATTAAAAGATGATGTAGGTAGAAAGATGAAAAAATAAAATGCCTCAGTTCTATACTATCTTTTCTTAAACCCGTATTTCTTTCTTTCATAAAACAAATCTGTTTTAGCACTTCCTAGATTTACAATCTTTGGGCATCCATCTCTCTGTGGACAAATAAAATGAGGGAAATATTGTCATGCAAATTTATTAAAAAGCTATAAAATATAACAAAGACAATGTAAGAAAATATTTATATTAATTTACAAAGGTATTCATTACATTAAGTTGAACATTAACAACGAAAGATCTACCCTTGAGCAATGGATTATGAATGTATTAACAACATGAAGTGTGTGTATGGACTAAAATTGCACATAAAATTGTGCAATAAAGCTGGAAATTGTTTTAAAATCAAGATCACTGCATCAGGAATTTGAAGGAAAAAAATCAACATGAGGTATCATATTTAAATAGTACGAAAGTTCTAAATTGTTTTGTACTTACATCTTTTTCCATGATCGTGCATTCCTTGCAATAGTATGCATCTGAGACCCCTGGCCCTCCACAAATGACACATCTGCCTTGATAAGATCCGTAATTACACTCATCACATATTCTAACAAGTGTGCAAGGTCTGACATAGGAGTCACATATGACACATTTTCCATCACCTGGATTATATGAACAATAAAATCTATAAAAATTAAAACCATTTAAATTTATTTTAAAGCCAAACTGAATTACATTGTTTTAAAAGATTAGTCATCTAACATTTTGTATGTATTTTGATACCATCCAATGATGAAATTTTGGTATTGTAGATATTTAACACACTAATGTAATAACTGAATAACTAAATGTGATAGCTTATAATGATCATGTCCATTGATGTTCAAATGAAAATCTAGCTAGCAGGAGGTTTAACCTATGACAACTAAAGTATAAAGAAAAAACTAATAAAAAATTAAGTTGAATGTTGCTAGACCTGTATCTATAAATTAAAACTATAGGCAATTTTTACTTACATTTTTCACATAACCTTCCAATAGCTGAAATATTAAAAATGAATACCATTAAATTCTGAAATTAAATGTAACTTATTACAGATAACAGCATAGTTAAAAGTAAATATTTTAGACATTCTAAACATTATCACCCATTTCTACGCTAGAAAAATACCAATGTTTGAGGGGTCATAGCCTGAACAATAGCAATATTACAAACATGCTTGGGGTAATACTGTCAGCAGGAGAAATATTCACATTTGTTAATGTAAAGCCAATACCTTACAATCTGTAACACTTTGTATTGTGTAAAAAGCGTATAAGTAGAAATAAACAATTTAAAACATAATTTTATCAAGTATTCTGAATTATAATATTCAGGGATGTGACCAGACCAGGAAAAAAAATTAGGAAATTTTCTTCGGATACTAACTCAATATGTTTTATCTACTTTTTATCGCAGTTAAGCAGCTTCATACTGTTACTGTACTAATTAATTGTTTAATGAAGTTAATATTTTAAATACAAGAAGTTTATGTTACTCTAAAATAACATTGAAAGTCTTGTCTAATTGCAATTTAATGTTTACCTTATAAACAACTTTTTAAAAATTACAATGTAACAAAAGTAGCATTTAAGTTTTATTTTACCATTCAGCTAATTTAAACTGTACTAATCTAGTGTACATTCTAGATGTACTCCTGTTTTCAATTTTAAATAGGGGGCCTGATGCCTAATATATATTCTTTTAAAGATTGGATTGGTAAAAATATGTCTTCAACTGTTAAGAGCCTAGATTAAAATTAGTTAGCCAATAATTTGAAAGTTTTAGGTTCATGTGATGGAAAAATGAAATGGACCAGGTTAGCTAAAATTAGAAAGGGTCTAATGTGTGAACCAAACTTAATCATTATGATAACCAAGCCACATCGATATTTATGGTTTTTTTTTGGAATAGCTTTAAATTGTTAGGGCTCATCCACATTTTTTTGACGATATTTACCTTCCCTCTCTCCTACAAAAGCCAGACTCCCCCCCCCCCCCGCTATAATGACGTCACACCTCAGCCAACAAATGCTCCCCCCCCCCCCTCGAAATTAATTTGAATTTTTTTTTAAACATCGATTTTTTTCTAAAATATTGACTGAGGTCGACCAACATAGGGTATTTTATTCAATTTCCATTACAATGTTTTACAACAGTTTTCTAATAGCGGCTAAAATGCATTTGTTTCTAACATTACTTTTTTAAAATACAAAAATATGACGAGTGTGACGTTATTTATGGAAGACCCCTTATTAAAAATTTAAAAACAGTATGAACGTATTTTTTCTTCCACAAACAAGACACAGTCGTAGTCACGTTGAGTTTAGTATTTTTTTTTAATCTGAAGGCCTACGAAACATACGTATTGCAGGAACAGCTATTTGAAATTGACTGTGACGTCATTCCCCCCCCCCCCCCCCCCCCCACAAGCAGTACCGAACACGTACTTGGGGTCAAGGTGAGGTCACAAGAGCCACCGTTGCTACGAGGTGGGGCGGGTTAGTCTAGTCCGCATAGTCAACTTTTGCAAGGATTTCCATATTTATTTGAGATTGCGAAATAAAATAGAATCAGAGAGAAACTCTAGATTTAGGCGGGTTAAAATACCGATAGGTAAATTAGGCTATATCGATAGCTAGATTACCAGGCTTAAGAGATGTAAGTTTTAATTGAATAACTGCATTATTTTAGATTACCTTTTACCGTGTTTTTGATAAATAGTTAACTGAAAATATCAGCGGAAAATTTGGACTAAAAAAGTGTGCTTTGAAAAATTCGAAAGTCCGCCGAAATTCCGAATCTTAATCTACATTTAATCTTGATCTAGCACAATTAGACCTAGCGCAATCGACCAATCGAAAAGAAATGCGCATGTTCGAGTGTCCGTTTGACCAAAGTACAGTAGTTGTCGATTTAAATTTAAGTACGAAAAAGTGGAATGAGCATGTCAGCCCTTTCCGTAGAAGACATTTCCGTTTTTTTTCCCAATTTTAAAAACTTCGTAAAAAATCGACAAAATTGAAAGTCGGCGGAAAAATTCGGCGAAAATTAAATCAGCGGAGGAAAATCGCAATTGAAACGGAAAAATCGGATTTCCGCTAAAATTCGGAAAAGTCACATCCCTGAATATTTTTTTAAAATGAACAAAATTGATATAGACGGTCTAAAGGCCTAGGCCTATAAAAGATGAAAAAATGTATTGTAGGTGGTGGTAATAATACATTTCTTTGCAACAATACAACATGTGTTTGCGGCGGCAGCAGCTTCAAGCATTTGTGATGTTAACTTAATTTAAAGTTTTGGTAACATTCGTTACTGTAAAACAGGGGTCTCCAAACTTTTCAGTCCGAGTGCCGCTTTAACTATCAAATCTGTTCTGGGGCCTGTTTCATCCAGGCATGTCTTTGATTTTTCTAGGCAAAGTTCCTCAGCCATCACCAACAAACTTTTTTCTGTTGACAAAAAGATCTCCGCGGGCCGGATGAGAGGACCTCGCGGGCCGCATTCGGCCCGCGGGCCGTAGTTTGGAGACCCCTGCTGTAAAACATAGTTTATTTGACCATTGAAATAAATATAAAGATATAGAGCAAATTACATTGTCCGAACACTACATGGGACCGAACACTTCGTCGGTTTTTGGCTCATAGAAACTTTAATTAGCATGTCTCATGCGAAACAACGGCGCCTGCACGTAAACTGTTCATTTATGAACACTTCCGTGTCAAGTACTTCCGTTTCCTCTCTCAAGAATTATTTTTAGAAAATTTTTAACGTTGCATGGTACGCACATTTCTATTTTTACACCAGCCGGATGAAGTGACCTAGGGTTGGACTTAGGGGCAAAACTTGAACCAATCAACGCTTAGCTAAAAGGTTACACTATAAATAGCTTCTATATATGTATGGAACATCGTAAAAGTCAAGGTTAATGGGTTATTTTGTGCTTGAACAATAAAAAAGGGGTGTTCGCTAACTTTTTTGACCTTACATGGGACCGGACAGCAACACAAAAATATTATTAAATAAGAATTTAGAGCATAAAAGGGGCTGGTTATTGAAGGGAAAGGGTCAAAATAAGGTCAAGAATGCAGTGGAATGCGAAAGAGGAGGGGGAATCATGTGACCTGGCTGGCTTAGCAGCGTACTGCGCGAGCCGCAATGGCTGAATGGGATGAACTTTGGGAGTGTGGGAAAAAGGTTTTATACTATTAAAATTACCTCACAAACAATCAATAACACAATATAAATGCATATAATATATGTTTTTATTCATTAAATTGACTTTAAATTATTCTAAATGAACAAAAAGTGCTTTGTCCGATGACGGGTAAAGGTGTCCGAACACATTTGAAATTGTATTACATGTGTCCGAACACATGTTAAGACCCCCCAGTCACTATAACAAGAATAGCTAAAGTTCTATGCGTATGAATACAAAATGACACACACATTATTAAAGTAGAATGATTGCGGATAGATATGATACTTTTTTTTCCTTCCTATGTTAAGCGGTTACTGAATGAGACCGCATGGAAGTTTTAAGTTGCGTTTTTTCGCGGTGTGTGTCCGGACAGTGTAATTTGCTCTAGGCCTAATTATTATAAAGTCAAGTGATACTCAAGTGCATTAATTAAATTTAAAATTAATGTTTTGTTACCGAAACTCAACAAACATTTACATTACCAGATAATTTACGAAGTTATATCGTGAGATTACCCTAAACCTTATAAACTAATAACACAGCAAAACCTAGATCTAGTGACACTAGTGTGTAAGTTTAGATTAGATTCTATCAAAAACGTTTTAAACGCCGTTTTTTTCGTTTTTGTTTCCCCACTTCCAATCATTTGGACCATGATGAGAATGAGTCTGGAGAAAAATGTCGATAAAATTTAAATTGTAAAAGTTTACACTTCATACTAATAAAACATAAGGTATGCATTAAATAATAAATAAGGACCATATCGTGTTTAGAAATAACGTATTTCTCACCAACACCCGGCTGCTTTCTACAAAAAATCAAATCAGGATGATGCTTCGCCATTTTACAACGTTTCCTCTAACTTCCGAAAAATACCCAAGTCAGATGAAAACAAGTAAAATAGTTATCAACCATTTATTTTTCATTTTGATTATTAATATTAGGGAGTGTGTCTTTAATTGGTGTTTTATCTCTTATTATTAAACTATTTTTTATTTGGTAGGGGTTGGTGTAGTTATATAATATTAAGTAATGTTTTATATGTAACACTGCCTTTAATTTTCTTTATTCTTTCTTTATTGTCTTGCACAATATCTTCACTTTAGAATGATAGGATTGTCAAGTTGACACAGTAATACCGTATATTAATACAATGTTTATTTTTAATCACAAAATAAGGCTTAACAATTGTTGCTAATGTGGTTCCGTAGTTGAAGAAAAATCCAGTTTTAAAAAAAAATCACTGCTTATTTGTGTGTTTCCTATAGGCCTAACTAATATAGATCTATATGATATAAGTGAAGGTCGTTGTTAGATTGATATACTATTGTCTCGGATATGTGGTGAACTAAAGATATCATATTATTACCTATGATATAATAACATAATGGCTTAACGCAATATGTTTGGCATTGTGAATATAAAGCACGTATAATTCATCATAAAACCTGCAACTTTCAGAGGTACAGTTAAGATTGAATTGATCATTAATTTTTGGAATTTAATCTCAACTAGTCCTAGAATTTTAAAATAAAATTTGATTGTGTAGGCTCATATTGTTAATTTTATGGTTTTTTTACAAGCTTTTATTTAACTCACTTCCTCGTCAGTCTGTCGTCAGTCTAGATCGAAACGCCGGAGCGAAATTGCAGGCACGTCTACTTGACAGATACGGTTCGTAATTGGTACGTGGGTCTAGACATGAAGACAATGCATCGTGACATTAAATTTGACTTAATTGGATGCCTAATTAATTTTTTAAATGAATTAATTACAATTTTGACCAAATTAGTAGGCATTTCTATTCAACCACACCACACGCGTCATCACGTTCATTAGCGTGTCATCAAGTTCAATAAGCGCGCAATGGTTTTTAGTAATGAAACTCTGTTGTAAATAAAAACATGTAAAGTAATCTACTATTTTTTTTCATAAAAAACGTCTCAATAACAAGCTTTTATGTACTAATGCACTAAAAAGTAGAAAATAAATTATAGACTACTATTTGAATAACTATAAAGAAAAGCGTGGGTCACTTTAGTATCTATTGCAGGGGTTCCCAACCCTGTGCCCGCGGGCGCCATGGCGCCCGCTGAACGATTCGTATGTGCCCGCCTCTCACTATATTCGACACAGACAGAATTTTTTTCATAAACATTATTTTAAAATATGATTTATTTTTATTCGTTTGTTACAGTTTTAATTTTTTTACTGCCTAGGTTTATTAAATATGTTCGATACTTGTCCCAACTTGTCTAGCGGCGAGCCAGACTGCACTATTTACGATAGCCTGGAACGGCTAGTGCCATTTGCACATATATATTTTGAAACATTTTTCTTTATTATTTATAAATACATTATGACTATAAGAAAGTAAATTATGGGAAAATGACAAGTTATGGAAGGAGTTTGTCGATTTAAAATAGGTGGTGCCCGCTACCCTACCGATATTTTAGAATGTGCTCTAGTCTAGAGTAAAAAAAGGTTGGGAACCCCTAATCTATTGGATACCTTTACTAATGCTTAGGAAGAGACCCACGCTTTTCTTTATAGTTATTCAAATAGTAGTCTATAATTTATTTTCTACTTTTTAGTGCATTAGTACATAAAAGCTTGTTATTAAAACGTTTTTTTTTTATGAAAAAAAATTATGTTTTAGTTAGGGCCTAATGATATACAAACACACCTATAATTAATTATGTAATCTAAAATACATATAGGCATACAGACTACATATAGTATATTGTATAAACTGTTCTTAATTTTAAAATAGTGTCTTTAATTTTAATTTAGTGTTTTACACACTCGTATATAGGCAATTTAATTAATATATTTTTATCGGTTAGATTGACACTTTTCGATAATTACACTGACACTTTGTTTAAAAATATAATCAACCTGGTCCATGCATGGTAAATGATAAACATGATTCAGGAAGAAAGTGATGTTGATGTCTCTTTTAAAGATTTAGTAAGTCCAATCTCTAGAATATATTTTATTCTTTTGAAAATATTTTATCAACTTGGCTAAGGTCATACCCAGGCCTATCTAATTACTGAAATGAAAGTAATGAAACTGAATCAAATTTTACAATGATTCAGGCAGGTTGAGATTGAGAGGAGTTGTGATTCTCATTGGATGTTCTCACTGTTTGTGAATTCTGAATTGTCATATTTTTCATGATTGTGATGATCCAACCACAACATTCCCACTAAATAATACCATCAGCCAACAACTCCAACCGTCAGACAATTAGATATTATTAATGAATTATTATTTATTATTACGAAGTGACTACTCGGAAGATTTTTCGGTAATCCCTTAGTTTAGCGTCGGTTATTATTCCGGAATCGTATAGCAGTAAAAAACAGTAAAACAATGCCAAAGTCTGTCACACACTTCCGGAATTCACCGGAAGTACTGTAAACCATACTTTATTTGGTGTCATCTTTTATTTTTATACAGAATGTTTAAAATTTAGATAGATTTATTTTCGTAATCATTTTTACATTTTGTAATCATTTTTACTATTTTCGTAATCTAGATTTTTTTACTTGGCCTAGCAGCTAGATATCTAGCTAGATCTAGATTCTAGATCTAATTAATTAATGGTACCAAATCCGCTGCAAGCAAAAAACATTAAATTATCAGCCTACATTTGACTTCATTATTTATATTTATATTAATATATGTTTTTTTTTAGATCTACTAATTTAAATCTACTATTATATTTATTCTTGTTTCCTTTTGTCGATTAAACTTAAAAAATTAAAACATTAATTTACTACAATCGACTTTCAATTTATTTATATTTCAATGGTCAAATAAACCATGGTTTACCGTAACTCTAGTTACCGAGACTCAACAAACATTACCCGATAATTTCCGACGCTAAACTAAGGGATTACCGATTTTTCTCCCCATTTAGTCTGCAAAAGATAGCTCTGCGCATGCGCAGTAACCTAGGGTTAGGGTTAGAATGTGGGTTAGGGATAGGATTAAGGTTAGGGTTGGTGTTAGGGTTAGGGATAGGATTAGGGTTGGTGTTAGTGTTAGGGTTCTGCGGTTGTAAACACATGCATGCGCAGTACCATCGAAACATCGCCGCAATGGCAAGTTGTAGTTTCTCTCCATTGCGCATGCGTATCTTATTCCGACTAGAATCAGCCTTATTATTATTCAAATGCCCCCAGAGAAAAAGTCTGAAAGAAACAGTTTGAAATACTGTCCCTAATCAATGCCTAGTCACTAGTCTAGGCTTGATAATGAAAACTGAATAATACCTTAATGGTAAGCCTAACAAGTAACCCTTCAAAACTTTCAATAAGGAAAAAAAAGCCAAAAGTAATGGAGTCGTTTTGACCACTTGAATGCCATACACAAAGAATGCTTGCGCATGTGCATACATTTTGCTTCACTTAGCCAAGGGCCTCGGGGAGGCTGGGTGATATGCAGTTAGCTCCGGGTAGTAGTTGTGTTATTTAAAAGTAGGCTAATTTTTTAGCCTTAAAATGGCCTAAACTTGACTTATTAATTAATTGATAAACTGTTAGTTATTTAAGCCAAATAGAAATATAGGCCTATTTTTATACTAGTTGCCTTTTTTAGTTGTAAAAATGAGCCACATCCATCTCCATAATGATAGACCTGCTGCCTCGCAAAATTTTATATTAAATTATTTCTTAATTTAAGTTGTTTCATTGCAAAGTATACTTTTGTTAATTCATTATACAAACTGTCGATGTTTCGATTCAGCTGTGTGTATCCCTTGCAAAATAAATCCCCAATGTGGCCTCATGCCACAACCACAGTGTTGTGCCTTAACCATTTTTCGGTGGGTCATGTTTTCATGGTATCATTTAGTATGTTATATTTTGTTATTTATTGCTTATTCAATTTTTTTTTCTATAACCACTAGGGAGTTGTGGATGTACTAGCTGAAGCTTGTGAGAGGCTGAAATGGACACGTCCATCCAAGATTCAGAAGGAAGCTATTCCTCTTGCATTAGAAGGTAACAACAATTAGTTAAGTGCATCATCATCTTTTCCCTAAGACACATAGGGCAGTGTTTAGTACATAGTTTTTATGAAATATAAGCAATGATAACTTGTAATCAGCTTGTAAGAGCAGCATGACTTACGTTTCTTCTTAATTGACAAAGATAAATTGATTATCCACAGGGAAAGATGTTATTGGGCTGGCTGAGACTGGTTCAGGAAAAACTGGTGCGTTTGCACTGCCCATCCTTCAGGCTCTTCTTGACAAGCCTCAGAGGTTATTTGCCCTTGTCCTGACCCCCACAAGAGAGCTGGCCTATCAGATCTCCGAACAGTTTTCAGCATTAGGTGCTACTATCGGAATTAAGTGTGGTAAGCTGGAGCTTGGCGTGGTTTTTCTTTTTAAAATTCTAACCAACCGTGTTTTCATATATTTTTTTCTAAACTTATGATGTTGAATCTAATTTGACCATATATTTCTTGTAGCTGTGATTGTTGGAGGTATTGACATGTTTGATCAAGCCCTGATGTTAGCCAAAAAGCCACATGTTATCATTGGTAAATTTTTTAAATAAACACTTTTGATCACTCTTCATTTTGTTTAATTAAATTATGCATTTTAATTTCTGTTCTATATATCAAAGATAATTATATTGAAAATAATTAATCCTAATTGAAATTTTTTTTTCAGCTACACCTGGAAGGCTTGTTGATCATTTAGAAAACACAAAAGGCTTTAGTTTGAGATCTTTAAAATATTTGGTATGTAGTTTTTAGCTGAGTTTTCAAATTCCATTAATATCAGTTTTTATGGTGTAAAGCAAAGATAATTTCCTGAAACTGTTTACAAGTGTGGGTGCACACACCAAGGCTGTTAAAACTGGGTATTAAAAGAGAGGAAAATCTAGTTTGGGTGGGGGGAGGGGTGACCCCGGGGTCCATATAATTTAAAAGAATGAAATATAACTAACTAAACTTTGGTTGTTAACTTTTTGTGTACATGTCAGGTTATGGATGAAGCGGATAGAATTTTGAACATGGATTTTGAGCAAGAGGTGAGTTAAAAATTTTATTGTTTGGGGCATACAATGAATATATTTTATACTCTTAATGTATGCAAATTAATAATAATAAGCTATGTATGGCTTTTAAAAATTTAAATTTATTCTTGTTCTCATATGACTTCAGGTGGATAAAATTTTAAAAGTTATCCCTAAAGAAAGAAGGACCTTTCTGTTTTCAGCTACCATGACTAAAAAGGTATGTACTTAATAGACAGTTTTTCAGATACTATATTAAGTTATTTTGCTTGATTTACAATAATTTCTTTTTATAAATGATACATTTTTAAAAAGCATATCTAAACTGTAGTTAATATTATTTTCTTGCAGTGGAAGTAAAATTATCTATTAATTTCCACAAACATTCCAGGTCCAAAAGCTTCAGCGTGCCTGTTTAAGTAATCCAGCTAAAGTAGAAATCAACAACAAATACAAAACTGTGGACAATTTGGTACAGAGCTACTTGTTTATCCCTGTCAAGTATAAGGTCAGTTCACCATAACATTTTATATTCAGTCCTTTACATACTTAGTAGTTACATTACATACAGGTTTTCATTTACCACTTAGATCTAACTGACAGACTCCTGCTATTACATACAGGCTTTTAGTTACCACTTACATCTGATGGGGGGGGGGGGGGGGCAAGACATTACACCCAGAAGTAGTTACTTCCCCACCCAGTAACTCAAATTACACACATACACACACACCCAATCATAGCTAGGGTTAGTGTTTGGCTTTGGTTATTCTTAGACGTATGTCTAGGTTTGGGTTTAGTCTTAGGCTTATGTGAACATAAGGCTTTCTGTGATCACTTAGTAGATCTGATGCTCTGACAGACTCCCTCTTCATACTGTGGTCCCTGTATTTCAGGATGTGTACCTGGTGCATATACTGAACGAGTTGGCTGGGAACACATTTATTATTTTCTCTAGTACATGCAACAACACACAGAGGCTGGCTATCATGCTGAGGAATCTTGGGTTTAAAGCCATCCCACTCAATGGGCAACTCTCACAGGTTTGAGCTTTTATTCTCTATGGTTTCACTTCAGTATCAACATCACACATGACAACATTGTTTAAAGGTGGGACAGTTAACAAGCGTGATCATTCATGTTTGACATATTTTTTGTCTAAGGGGCAATAACTGAGCTTTAAGGGTTCTTTTCTACAGAAAACTAAAAAGAAATTTTTTTTATGCTTTGAATTTTTGAGACCTCCAGCTAGAACGACCAAATTTATACAGAATTATGTACAAGTATATCAAACAAATAGTGCTGTTTTGGTCATTCGAAGCTGTACTCATTGGGGAAAATATTCTTAAATAAAATAAAACTTTTTGTAAAAACAAAAGTAGCAAGGCTAATTGTTGATGCCTAGCCTGGTCATCTGTGAAGTGTCTTCTTTCTATAAAAATTGCATTTTTAATTCATTTACTATTATGCAAGATTTCCCTAAAAAGCATTTTACTTTTTTTTCTCTTTGTTTTAGGAAAAAAGACTTGGAGCCTTGAATAAATTCAAAAGCAAAAGCAGCTCAATTTTGATAGCCACTGATGTTGCAAGCAGGTTTGAATTAATTTGTTCTGGTACTCCTAGCCATAAAACTAACAATTTTAAAAATTCTAATGACCCATTGATAAATGTAATAAAATTGACATAAAAGAAACAATAATTGTATTTTTTTTGTATTTTGACGGCCATTTTGTTTTCAGAGGTCTTGATATACCTCATGTTGACGTTGTGATCAACTTTGATATCCCCACACACTCTAAAGACTACATCCATCGGGTGGGCAGGACAGCTAGGGCTGGAAGGGCAGGCAAAGCTATCACATTTGTCACTCAGTAAGCTGTCAATGAGACACATTTTATATTTTTACTATTTGAGTCACATTTGTCTTTCTCAGTAAGCTGTCATTAACCCCTTTACCGTGTGTCACGAGTTAACTCGTCATATAAAATCTTGGGCTTAACCGTACATCACGAGTTAACTCGTCTTCAGATAAAAAAGTCGTCTGTGTGCCGTGCGTCCCGAGTTAACTCGTCTTGATACAAAAATAGCATTGGAAATCAATAACAATGTAGAGGGAGGCTAATCTAACAGCCAATTCAACAGCGGATGATAAAAATAGGTCATCACGTGATGTTTTATTTTGTCAGGACAACATAACAAATCAAATAATGAAAAAAAACAATTACACAGTTTCCAAAAAAAAAAAAAAAAAAATTTTCCACGGTAAAGGGGTTAAGGCACATTATTTTGTATTTTACTGGTTGAGTCACATTTCTCTTTCAGTAAGCTGTCAATGAAACACATTTTATATTTTTACTGTTGAATCACACTTGTCACTCAGTAAGCTGTCAATGAAACACATTTTATATTTTTACTGTTGAATCACACTTGTCACTCATTAAGCTGTCAATGAAATACATTTTTATAATTCTGTTGTAATGTTACTTGGGTCATATTTGTTACCCAGTAATCTGTGGCACATTTTTATATTTCTACTGTTTTTTTTACATGAGTCTCCTTCTAAAGTGTTTCACATACGCTGATTAAAATGTTTGGTTTTAACTTTTATAAAAAATGTTTCCTCAAACAGGTACGAAGTTGAACTGTATAAGAGAATTGAGGAGCTTATTAAAAAGCAGTTGCCCCTTTATCAAACTGAAGAAGAAGAAGTCATGCAATTGGTAGAAAGAGTTAGTGAAGCCCAGAGATACACCAAAATTGTGAGTCCGTTTTCAATGATTTTTCAGCCTTACGCCTGCATTTATTTACTATTATGACAGTCTTATAATGAAAGAGCATTTTAATCATATTACTTGCAGGAGATGAAAGACGCTGAAGAAAAAAGAAAAGCCGCAAAGAAAAATAAAAGAGCGCATGAGGATGATGATACAGAAGAATCCAGTGGTGTTAGGAAGAAATTTAAAAATAAAAGAAAACATTAATAGCCTTGTATAAATTTTGCTGGTTCTTTTAATAATAAATTATTGTGTACTTGTAAATGGTTTGCACAGTGTTCTTATAATAATTAGGTTTAAATTAGTGATTAAACACCATGTGGTCTAACAGTCATCATTCTTTTCCTGTTTGCCCACAAAACACATCCACATGGGGCAGTTATTGAGTATGTTTCAGTAACCTTGGCATACAAGATGATGCAGTCAGCACTATGCCCAGCCACCTTAGTTTTGCTAATGTGAGTCAGGTACCCATCAGATCTGGGTGGTCTCCGGGACATACAACAAACTCAAGTTTGATCTTTAAAAATGTTAACTCATATTTATGTGAAGCGTAAACTTGCAGTTGATAGTGATTTTATCAGCCATCTCTGCCAGACCAGTTTTTCCAAGCAATTAACATGTTTTTAGTTTACAAGTCACCTTAATTTTTTTTAACCCAATGTTTGGGATGGTTCATTGAAAAGTTTTTATGGGGTTTCACCTGGCTTTTCCATCACGATTGCTGTTAGCTGGATGTTTCTGGGATGAGCAGGATATTACCCCTCTCTAGACATTTCTCAGGTGAGCACTCGCTTCACAAGTGATCCACACTAATCACTAAATTCACACTTAATCTTCTTGTTAGCATTAGTTCAGGGCTATCATCATTAATAATTACTTTCAGTTGCACATAGACTGTGATTTAAATTTAATAATTTGCTGCTCATTTCAATGGACTCTGACAGTGGGGAGAGGGCTTTAGTTAAAAACTAATTGTTGCATCATCTTTCATTTTCATTTAAACTTAAATGAGTGATAACGTTAACATTTCCAGTCAAAGTTTCTTCCTATCATGCTTAATGCTTTTTCATGAAGCGAAACTCGCGAGCAAATTTTTGACCATTTCTAACTGATCAATTTCTTTTTAGACTTGGCAAGTGGGTCAACACTACCCATTGACAATGCAATGTGACATCACATTTGACTAAATTGGATGCTTAATTATTTTTTTATGAATGAATTAAAATTTTCTATATAAAGTACTATTTACCAAGCTATCATACGCACCTTTTTTGTTCATGTGTTGCGCAATTGCCTGAGGTGTAGCGGGGGGTGTGGGGAGGGGACCGCACCGGGTGACACCATTTAGGGGATGACACACACCATGGCAAAAAAAATTGCAAAATTTACAGAAGAAAAATGCTTTTTTTGCCAGTTGCATTGAGGATTTATTAAACTTAAATAGTCTTTTAAGTACAGATCAACAATAATTACAAGAGGGTGGGGGTGACACCATGACGTAAACGTACTAACTATAACAATATACAACTAATTAACAAACTATTATAGATAAGCATCGTTACTATTAGGTCTGCAGTTATTAAAGCCTAGAACTTTTTCTACTTTGAATTATTCAAAGTACTTGAGTACTAGATGTATTTCAGATAGATAAATGACATTTCACATCTAAGTAAAAGATCTGATTCTCTACCTTCTGTCAAATTTTGAGTAATTTCCGTTGACCGGAAGTAGTAATTTTCGCTATTTCCGATTTCTCAAAAAACTCATGTAAATTTGTAAAGTAGGCCTACTAATAATATTCCGCACTATTATGCACACACGTGCGCACCAAATGAACGCAACAAATTCTGTGTAATCTGCGCGTAATGATTAGTATTTCATATAGCTATCTTTAATTTAATTTAGCAAACTAAAAAATTAATTATCTAAAAGTTCAAATCACATTGCAAAGTCATTGAATCTCGAATTAAGGTTCAAATTTGAAACATATACACAAAAAGTGTGTGAAATTAATTTCACAAGTTTGCGCGTGTGAAAAAAACAACAAAATATTTATTTTTGAGTCTTCTAGGACATCCGCGAACTTTGTAGACAATCGGCACTTACACAAAGACTACGATCCACACGCAGTATTCCTGATATGTGAACGGCTCACTGTACAGTCTGCGCGCATTTAACTGCATAATACAGGGAATTGGCGCATACTAATCAGTTTATATACTGTAAGTGTAAGTACCAGACTTCGACTCATAACAGCACTCTATTGACCAGTCTACGACTCGTTAAAAGTACCGTAAGTACCAGCCTTCGACTCATAACAGCACTCTATTGACCAGCTTACGACTCGTTAAAAGTACCGTAAGTACCAGCCTTCGACTCATAACAGCACTCTATTGACCAGCTTACGACTCGTTAAAAGTACCGTAAGTACCAGCCTTCGACTCATAACAGCACTCTATTGACCAGTCTACGACTCGTTAAAAGTACCGTAAGTACCAGCCTTCGACTCATAACAGCACTATTGACCAGTCTACGACTCGTTAAAAGTACCGTAAGTACCAGCCTTCGACTCATAACAGCACTCTATTGACCAGCTTACGACTCGTTAAAAGTACCGTAAGTACCAGCCTTCGACTCATAACAGCACTCTATTGACCAGCTTACGACTCGTTAAAAGTACCGTAAGTACCAGCCTTCGACTCATAACAGCACTCTATTGACCAGCTTACGACTCGTTAAAAGTACCGTAAGTACCAGCCTTCGACTCATAACAGCACTCTATTGACCAGTCTACGACTCGTTAAAAGTACCGTAAGTACCAGCCTTCGACTCATAACAGCACTCTATTGACCAGCTTACGACTCGTTAAAAGTACCGTAAGTACCAGCCTTCGACTCATAACAGCACTCTATTGACCAGCTTACGACTCGTTAAAAGTACCGTAAGTACCAGCCTTCGACTCATAACAGCACTCTATTGACCAGCTTACGACTCGTTAAAAGTACCGTAAGTACCAGCCTTCGACTCATAACAGCACTCTATTGACCAGTCTACGACTCGTTAAAAGTACCGTAAGTACCAGCCTTCGACTCATAACAGCACTCTATTGACCAGCTTACGACTCGTTAAAAGTACCGTAAGTACCAGCCTTCGACTCATAACAGCACTCTATTGACCAGTCTACGACTCGTTAAAAGTACCGTAAGTACCAGCCTTCGACTCATAACAGCACTCTATTGACCAGCTTACGACTCGTTAAAAGTACCGTAAGTACCAGCCTTCGACTCATAACAGCACTCTATTGACCAGCTTACGACTCGTTAAAAGTACCGTAAGTACCAGCCTTCGACTCATAACAGCACTCTATTGACCAGTCTACGACTCGTTAAAAGTACCGTAAGTACGAGTACTTGGCGCGGCGGTAAGACTTATTGATGCTAAAGAGTGCCGGTGCGGCGTTAAGGCTTTACTACATGCGATCAGTACTCTGCGCGGCGGTAAGACTTGTTGATGCGAGTAGAGTGCCGGTGCGGCGTTAAGGCTTTACATGCAATCAGTACTCTGGCGCGGCGATAAGACTTGTTGATGCGAGTAGAGTGCCGGTGCGGCGTTAAGGCTTTACATGCAATCAGTACTCTGGCGCGGCGATAAGACTTGTTGATGCGAGTAGAGTGCCGGTGCGGCGTTAAGGCTTTACATGCAATCAGTACTCTGGCGCGGCGATAAGACTTGTTGATGCGAGTAGAGTGCCGGTGCGGCGTTAAGGCTTTACATGCAATCAGTACTCTGGCGCGGCGATAAGACTTGTTGATGCGAGTAGAGTGCCGGTGCGGCGTTAAGGCTTTACTACATGCGATCAGTACTCTGCGCGGCGGTAAGACTTGTTGATGCGAGTAGAGTGCCGGTGCGGCGTTAAGGCTTTACTACATGCGATCAGTACTCTGCGCGGCGGTAAGACTTGTTGATGCGAGTAGAGTGCCGGTGCGGCGTTAAGGCTTTACATGCAATCAGTACTCTGCGCGGCGATAAGACTTGTTGATGCGAGTAGAGTGCCAGTGCGGCGTTAAGGCTTTACTACATGCGATCAGTACTCTGCGCGGCGGTAAGACTTGTTGATGCGAGTAGAGTGCCGGTGCGGCGTTAAGGCTTTACTATATGCGATCAGTACTCTGCGCGGCGGTAAGACTTGTTGATGCTAAAGAGTGCTAGTGCGGCGTTAAGGCTTTACTACATGCGATCGTACTCTGCGCGGCGGTAAGACTTGTTGATGCGAGTAGAGTGCCGGTGCGGCGTTAAGGCTTTACTATATGCGATCAGTACTCTGCGCGGCGGTAAGACTTGTTGATGCTAAAGAGTGCCGGTGCGGCGTTAAGGCTTTACTACATGCGATCAGTACTCTGCGCGGCGGTAAGACTTGTTGATGCGAGTAGAGTGCCGGTGCGGCGTTAAGGCTTTACTACATGCGATCAGTACTCTGCGCGGCGATAAGACTTGTTGATGCGAGTAGAGTGCCGGTGCGGCGTTAAGGCTTTACATGCAATCAGTACTCTGCGCGGCGGTAAGACTTGTTGATGCGAGTAGAGTGCCGGTGCGGCGTTAAGGCTTTACTATATGCGATCAGTACTCTGCGCGGCGGTAAGTCTTGTTGATGCTAAAGAGTGCCAGTGCGGCGTTGAGGCTTGTAATGTAAAGCACACCACGCATAATTGGTAGGACGCTATGACCCTGTAAGTATGCTCTGCTCAAAATGCAACCCGACGAATGCTCCACGAGGGTTAGTTAATGACTAACTAATCTAAAGTGTTGCTGATTAGTTGTACAGCGTGTTGATTATGTAGTGCTAGTTTTATACGTGTGTATTTTAAAGTTTATAACAAAAATACCACACAAAAAAACTAGCCTACATATTTTTTTTTTTAAATGGTTTGTAAGTCTTCTTGGAGGTCGGCATTAATGAATACACACATTTTGAAATCTCTTATGTAACCTAATGAACGTGACTAACTTAAAAACCACTGGTTTAGTTGAATATAAAAGATGTATCTAGATCTACTACTATAATCATCACGCCAAAACGACTGAAATAAAAACTGCTACTGTTAGGACAAATTATTAGTAAGTAAATGTTTACAATTTTAACAACAATCTTGAAAATAAACAGAAATGTTTTTTTACTCATTGATTTACTATTATCTAGGGCAGGGGTCGGCTACCTTTTGAGACGCAAGAGCCAAAACTTACGATCTACAAAATTTCCAAATTTTTAAAGAGCCACTAACATTTTTATGTGCACTTAGGTATTGGAAAACATGGAACGATTGCCACGGGGCTGGCCACAGCACAGTTGTGGTTTCACAGTGCCCAGCGGCTGTCCGCTGTCCATATACGCTCTACTCCACCTATTCTCGTTGTTTTTTTATTTTGGTTAAATTTGTTTGTTGTTACAGTATAGTATTTTATGAGTTTTGAAAATAAAATGATATAATTACTAAGGAACTGGAGAGCCGCATTCTGACATCAAAAGAGCCGCAGGTTGCCGACCACTGATCTAGGGGCACCCTTAACTGAATAATTATGCATATATTCATTTTAATACACTGTTGGCAAAACTGAGGGTTGGGGGCATCCGCTTACCTCTGCATGCTGATGTCTGGAAACTTCTGGAATTTCCATCATACTCCGCATAGTTTATTTTTTAATTCTCTGACAGGAAGACACCTAATTTTTTTTAATGGTTCCGTTTTAAAATTAAACACAAAGAAAAAAAAAATCCACCGTTTTATATCATGCACATGGATTTTTATTCCAGAAAATAAATACATTGACTGGGGCACATGATATCACACACACCAAAGAGATTAAAACTGAAGCAATCATGCAAGATCTTAGTTTAAAAACAGGGTGGCATACATGGATTCTTCAACATAACTATATAGTCCAGTGTATACGTTTGAAATATATAAAACGAGCCGGCCCGCGGCATAACATACGCCGCTATTTAGTTGTTTCTAATTTTCAATAATTCATAATTTGTGAATTCGACAGTACCAACGCTGACACTGAAAATATTTCTTTAAAACACTATAAGTAGCTCGTTAAGGACCATAACCCCCACCCCCCTTCCTTCCCTCCCCCCCTCCTCCCCCCCCCCCCTACGTTTAAAATCGTTGGCTCTGCTTGTAAACATTTAGAGTGAACACAGCTCACTAAAACCATGTAGGGGTGGGGAGGTAGGGAGAGCGTTTGCAGCTTGTTTTCTAACGGCTCGAAGAAGAGAATTATATATATAGATAGAATCTGCAACAAGGAATGCACAGACTAGAGGTGACTCAACAGTAATTTAACACAAGGGGAGGGGAATGGATAGATTCAATTTGAAAACAAAACTAAATGCATTTTTAATGTTAACATAATAGAGCATAAACATATGTAGTGTTGTAATACTGTGTGTGTAGTTGGATTCACATCACAGAAATTATTTGGAGATCTGGATAAACTAGTAACCAGTTTGTATGATGTTAAGCACTTATTAAAACAGTTCGCTAATGAACTTTATTCAATTTAATGATTGAATGGAGCAAATACCAAAGCATTGTTAATTCCCATTGACCAGAATCACAGTTAACCAAAATTTTTGTTAAAAAAAAACCCAACAATTGTTTTTCTTAACACAATTCAATAGAGCATCACTCAATTTTGTGACTGAAAAAAAAAACAACTAGAAAATACAAATTATCTAGGTGAAATACACACAAGACAAGAAATATAACCCTGGAAAGAAAGAAATGCAACCCAGGTTTTAGGAAATTTATTTTACCCTGATTGAAAAACACATAACTTTATAACATTTCAACCAGCTGCAACTAATCAAAGTAAATCAAATCAGGCAATTCTAAAACTTTAATCAGTATAAAGTAAGTTCAGAATGATAATTAAATTACAGAATTTATTATTAAGGTTTACTAGTATGGTTTTCACAACTAAGTGTGGTATTAAATAACCAGTTTTTTACATGTATCAAAAAAGAAAATAAACACATATTTCCTTTAGCTTGGTTGCTCTAGAAATATTTTATTTTTTCTATTATAGCTAAATATTCAGCATACAATGCTTTTATTTTTTCTATTATAACTAAATGTCTAGCATAAAATGCTTTTATTTTTTTTTATTACAGTGAGACAGTTAAACTTAAACAAATGTTTTTATTTACTTTTTAGAAGTTTAGCTTTTGCAAAGATAAAAGATTAAATCAATAATTATGTTGTAAAAACAATAATGACTATAATTATCCTGTCCAAGTTTATTGTTCTTGGGTGAGCACCCATCAGGAAAAAAAATTTGCTTTCTGCAAAATGGACTAAATGTTGCTAATATTTCTTTATAACATATTCAAACTACAACACTAGTGTTTTTTGCAACTTTTTAAAAACTTATTTAGTTTTTTAACATTTGAAGTGCAGCCTACACCAGCTCATCTGAGTGATTGCAACTACCTTAGTTAGTGCCACTTGTGTTTTAAATTATTTTTTATGTCTCAATAGATTAAAAGTTATATATTCTTCTTGCAGGCAGAATTGCACTTTTCTGGTAAAAACTGATATAGCCATGATACAAGATTTGATCACAAACCCACTGACAACCATTGTGACCGGAATAAAAAGTTTGTAAAAACGTATCAGTGGTTTTTTTTAAGTACTAGCAACTCTTGTCAACATGGTTCAATATTAAGATAAATAAGATAAATAGCTGTGTAAGGCCTACAAACATTGATTACTCTGGTTTATCCCTAAGGCAATGGTCACAGGTAAATGACACACTAAACAGAAAATGATGTACAACATGATTGATGAATGCTCCCCCCCCCCCCCCCAATCAAGATAGGCAAAGAATCAGCTGAAAGGCCAATGTGTTTGACCAGGTAGTAACACAGGTTGAAACAATCAAATAGGACTGAATCACGCTAATCAAATAGGCTAAAGTAAAAACCTTAGTAAAACAGACAGGTATAAAACAAATAGTCATTTCCATAGGCCTAAACTATATAAAGCATTTCAAAATATTTACTTTTGAGGGGAATACAAAGTCCAGCTTTGGTAAAATGTTTAACATCAGTTCAAGTGATGTCATGCAAGAACAAAACACTTGTATACATAACAAGTAGACAAATAATACTAGTTTAAACATTAAAAATGATATATGTATAAACATGCACAAGTTTGAATAATAATTGCTAATTCTAACTTTGGCTTGCTTTTAGTTCAACAGTATAATGAGTATTTTGTCTATGAGAAGAATGGAAGACTTTAAAATACATTTTATTTTTTTATGACAACTTATATCTTGCTGATCGGCAACCTAATCAATAGGAAACAGGTTTAGGAATGTTATAAAAGAGCTTTGGAGAAGATGCAACAAGCAAATTATATATATATAAGATTTAGGGCAAACTATTTCTTGCATGGCAACTACTAATCTGAGCTCATAGGCAAAACAAAAAGAAACTTAAGTTAGGAAGCTTACATAGTTCACACTGCAGTAAATTTGTCATTGTTTCTCCAATCTGAATTGGCATCACACAATCTACATGATCTCATAAGCAAACATTTTTAAAACAAAAAAGGAAACTAATATTATAATAAGGGGTTTACATTATAAAAATTCAAAATCCTTCATCCACACAAAATGCAAAGCACCAAATTAAAAAACAGTACTACATTTTAGATAAAAGTATAGATATAATAAAACAAAAAAAGGTTTACAACTGATTTTTAAATTTAAAAATTAAAAAAATGCATCATTATCACACCTACAATTTACAATTACAACACAAAAAAAAATCTAAAACTATTACATTAAAAAGTGACATAAGAAAAAACAGCAGTACATGCTACTCGTATCAAATACAATCCAACAATCATCTTCATGTCTGAATACATATTTTTAAAACTAAAATGATTACATTACTGCTTTTAAAAGCGCAGGTATAAAATCGCAAGCAGCTGCTTCATAAAGAAATCTACAAGTTAATACACAATGAGTAAAAAAGTTACAACAGCATGGAAAGTTCAAAACCTTAAAATGTTCAAAACAAGAACTAATAATCATTGTAATTTGTAGTTTTAAAAAGTTAACACAGCCTTGTTTATCATGGTGATAATAATAATACAAAAATTAAAATTATTGTTTCGACAAAATTCCTTCTTTTAAAAAAACATGGTTTGTAGATGAACATTAGTCTAAGTCTGCAATGTGGTTCATAACCACAAAGTGATTTTGTCAACTATTTTTAACACTAAACTGTTCATCTAATATCTAGTCATTATAATAAGTCCAGCAATACTAGAAAGCAGGTCATTTTAAAAAAAAGCTAAGGCTAATTAGAGGCAACCTTGGCAATCAGGCACATATAAAGTAACACGAAAATATGACCTTGCTGACCAACTGGCCCATCACGTATAACAATTTCATAGCCTTTCATATTTACTGAACAATTGTCACATAAAGTGCTTGTAAGTCTCAGTCTCTCTCGTTTAAAATTAGAAATCTCATTGGCCAGGGAGAAATATAAATTTTCGAACTAAATTAATTGTTGTGAGCACGACTCCCATTGATAACAAAATAACATGGCAGCTATTTGTTTCTAGGCCTCACTTCAAGATTTTTAAATACTCAGAGTAACCTAATTGCAACAATTATAAAATTTTAAACTAATGATAGAATCAAATTAAGTACCGGTAGACTTAGGTTATTAATAATTGTATTAATATTGTAATTATATGTTTAGGGAACTTGTTACGGATTCCAATAAATAACAAACTATGTTTCCTTTATGTTTCTTTAAGCTAGCCCACATCTCGTGACTACTATTACCATGGTAAATACTGGAAATAACTTTTTTTTTACCGATTTAATAAAAATGTGGACATTTGGTTACAAAAATACAAGCTAGCAAGTACCAAAACGAGAAGTAGGTGACCTAATTACAAGCCCTATTACGACAAACCTGCATTGTGACTGGTCACTTTGGTATTAATGTTAGAAAATAGTTCTTGTAACAAACTACTTTTATTTAATGAAAAGAAATCAACAATGTTTAAACTATTATTTTTCAAGGAAGTAAACTCAATTAGTCTAACATGCATTCAAACAGTTAATCTTCAGGAAGAAAAATTCTAAATCCTCTTAATTGGACAAAGTGTTACTAACAAGTGACTTCCCTTTACATCAGACAACTCCAGCTGGGTAAAAAGGGGAGTTAAACAATACTAACATAAAACAATGCTTACTAAAAAATTTTTAATCTTTACAAGCAGTGTGTTTTTAGTACAAGTATATTTTTAAAAATATTAGTTCTATTATTTCTCTATTTATTTGCTTTTGAAGTACTAATAGGGTGAAATTGTTACGCACCAAAACCATGCAACTAGGTAAACAGGGTATAAAAAAATAAACTTTAAGATATGTAGCATTTTTTTTGGCATATTATTATGCTACCTATTTATTGATTACTCTGTACAACATAAGTATGTAAAGGCTAAAAATAAAAGGCAGAAAATGTTTGCTGTTCATTATAGTAATTGATTCACACTAAATGAGGGAAGTGTCACCATCTAAGGCACTTATTTAGATATATGTACAGCTGCCATCACTTTGAAAACAATACATCAAATTAATATCTGCCTGAAAGAGATGATTGACTAACAAGATAAGTAGTGCTAAAACACTTTTTTTTTCTGAATGTTTGAAACTGATGTTTTAATAGCCCTTTAATGAGAAGGTACTAGACCTCAATTTCCTTTCAAAGTAAAGGTATAATATTCAACTTATTACAGATTAAAGGAAAATTTTTGACTCCAAAATGTGGAGAGTAGTGGGAGGTGGGGAGGGAAAGATATGGCTTAATCCATCACCAGTTCAACTGACTTCAAGTACTCTTGTTTAGAAATCAATAAAAAGATACACTAATTTACAATATACTTGTTAAATTTTTCTTTCCAATATAATACATTTGCTATGACTACAACACTTGAAAACTGTAAATAGAACATCATGATAGAAAATAAAAAAAAATAGCCACATTTTCAATTAACAACAGGAACATTTTTATATTTATAAAAAGAATACATTATATAGGTACAATAAAAGGGGTGGTGTGATCATGTGGAAGATCAATATCTTTAACATAAGGATTCTAGGATTAAATGGTTTAAATATTGTTTGCACGAGATTTTCTACTTTAAGGGCAACAATATATTTTTCTGACCTAACAAAAAAAACAACCCATGAATACTGTAGAACAGACATCCTTCTGTGCTGGAACTTTTAGTTATTAGAAGGAGTCAGAAAATAATTAGTTAAGTGATATTTCAATCGCAGATGAAAGTTGTTGATATCACAAGAAGCTGTCCAGCTTTTTCTATTGGTATTACAGATAGCAAATGACAGATTTTTATATCACATGAAAATAATGAGGGTTTATTTTACATTTTTAAAAGAAAAAAGCAATTTTTTATAAATCACATTTGATCATTTCCTTGTTATACTTTTTATTTTATGTTAAAAGAGTGTGAAATGAAAGTTATGAATATGAGGTAGGAGAAAATTTTGGATCCACAAAAAAAGTCAACTGTAAAAACTCAATTTCAAATTTCTATGTGCAGAGAAATAAGAAAATAGTGTCTAACGTGATCATTCCTCAGTACATTAGTAACAAAAAGCATCTGTTATGAACAGTCACTTATTTTACCCTACCAATTTTATTCTTCATTAAACAGGTGGATATTTTTGTGTGTCACATGTTTTTATTAAAGACTCCCCACAAGTGTTTCACACTTTATCACTGCTGCCTGTTTCTGTCTGTATGCACCCCTTCCCCTACAGTTCTCTCTGCTCCACAAAATTACTGGTGGAAAATTGTTTTTCTTTAACATTAACACACTTTAATACCCAAGTAGTTTGAAAAAAAAAATTTTTTTAAAAAGGATTCAACTTAAATGCTGGAATGACAAGCTTATCATTTGTGTGAGGAGTTTACTGTAATGCTGCTGTTTAAACTTATGTTTTTTCTCTCTCTGAGTGTAGATTAGTGCCAGGATACAGTATAGCTTATTATGCCTCAACTATTAACCCAAGAAGCTTTACAGAAGCAGGGGTGTAGCAATAAAGACACAGAGAGAGGAGAGAGAGAGAGAGAGAGCGAGAGAGTCAAGCCGTGGAGACACCACAATGCCGGGTTAAGCAACTATTTAGTACTAACATTTTATGAGGTTGTGACTAAGTTTGTAAACATTTTTAAAGTACTGTCTTGCCATCTATTAACGCAATAAGAAAACTCTAAGCTTTTATAATAGCCATAAATCAATAGAATATAACAGCATAACATTACATTAAACTAGATATATTCAAACCTATTTATTACAAAATAAGTAGAGACTAATAATGTGCTGAAATATTACACCTTGTATAAGACACATAATACCTCTCATAAAATAGAAAAGTTAACATGACTTCAAGAGTGTGCGGAGTTGCCAGAATTAATACTACCTCTAGTCCTGTTGGCTCGCAGTCTCCAGTTGATTCTTTTTATCCAGTCGTCCATGTCATGCTCAGATACTGAGTACAGCAGGAAGACTCTGTTGCCCATATCAAGCCTGAACACACAACTTTTATCCTTCTGGGTTGTGTCTCTACAGCACTCCCTGCAATCTTTCAAGTCTAAAACACGGATCGGAGTCTTGCTGAACTTTTGCTTGTAATACTTCAGCTCATTGCGCTGTAGCACGAACCACCGGGTGCGCCAGGTTTTAAAATGTCTGCCTAATTTCGTGAGAAATCCTTCTTTAGAATTGACAGAAAAATCAGCGTTGATGACCTGAGAATCATCTGCTGTGCTGAATTCTGCGTGTAACGTAACAGACTCGTACATGTCCGGTTCACTAATATCTCTGGGGTAGGGGATCTTCAGTAGAACAACCTGCCCTGATTCTCCACACAGAAGCGGTTTGTTCTTGAAATGCTCGACAAAGTCAGCAGCTGAATTAAAAGTACACTGGCCAAATCTAATCTCCATTCCAGTCCAGACTATATT
The DNA here is from genome assembly GCF_028476545.2 of Physella acuta. Lineage (NCBI taxonomy): Eukaryota > Metazoa > Mollusca > Gastropoda > Physidae > Physella > Physella acuta. The sequence continues at coordinate 100,282 of NW_026732815.1, forward strand.
GAAATGTTTGACTGTCTGTTCACACTTCACAGACAAGGCATACTCTCCGGTTCCTTTGGAGCTTGGACGCAGAAGGTAAGTTCCATCCATACCATTCTGGATCAGCATGCTTTCTGCTGTGTGGCGACTTAATGTTGGGTGGTACCATGGCAAATTTTCTATTTCCAAATTATCAATTTCATGATCCATTATTACTTTTTTTAAGGAAAAGTAATGTTTAATGTGGAATTCTTCTTAACATGGTATTCAAGGGGAATCTAGAAGAAAAAAAACATTTTTATTCTTTAATATTGATTTTAAAAAAAACCAAAAAATATGTTAAAATAAAAGCTGATCATGTATAAAAGCAAGGTTTATTGTCATTTTAACTAGCCATTTGTTTTATACCTGTCTGTTATATTAAAAAGTCTTAGTACTGGTCACATTACTTTTTACATGTCCAGAATTAATAGAAACTGTTACTCTAACACCTCTAAGCATGCTGATCATCTTTACAATATTGAAGGAGTTAATTTTGTTATAGTTATATTAAAAGAGGGGGGGGGGGGGTAATTTTTTTGTCAGGTAAGTCTTATCAATTAAAGCTGGAAGAGCAAAAAGTTTTTAAATTAATAAATTATCATTCATAGAATAAATAATTCTGTGTTATTTATGAAGTAAATGAAATCTTTGCTTATAGGAAGAAATATTTTCAAAAATATTAAGCACACAAAAGTTCAACAGTATATTGTTAATCATAGTAACCAATAAAAAAAAAAATCACTAAGTAAGAATTCATCATAGAATTTCCTAATTATCTTTATAATTCCATGTTCTTAAAAAAGGAATACACATTTGTCAAGTGATTAGCACACTTCTATTTTTTTAAAGCCACTTAGCACAATTAAATTTTGTACCTCAGAGCCATACAAGTACTTTTGAAGTAGGTTTTACACATCTAACATTTAACTTAATTTAAGCAACAACTAATGAAAATATGAAAATGCTAATAACTTCACAACTTATTTGATGAAGTCAATTTATATGGCATTATGAAGTACTATCTTACTAAGTGATTCACTTTAAAAAAAAAAAAAAGCCTTATATATGGACACCTGACCTAGGCTACTGTGTAAACATGCTTTGCATATGAGAGTGTAATGTAAAGTAAAGCTGGTCACACACTAGACATCAACACAATCCACTAAGTGTAGGTCCACATTAGTAATCTACTTCCTGTTTCATTGTGCATCTTTATGTGCTTAAAGATAACATCATTTCAACCTCTATAAAAGAAGAAAATACCATAGGAAACTAAAAGACCTGCATTTCAAAACAACACCTAAAAAAAGAAAGAGAAGGTTCTAAAAATACATTTTGAAAACACGACAACTAAGAGATTAGCTTCTTTTGTAACATGATATTGATAGGGCCTACTTTGAAACAGTAGTTTATATAAAATTGCTGCTTTTTTCCCAAGGAAATATTCTTGTTATAATACATGTTCTCAAAGAAGGCCTACCCTTATAAATTTATATTTAGTTGAGGTACTGAAATTGTGAGTGCATTGTGGAAAAATCAAGCAGAGTTGTATTACAAGCTCATTGACCACAAGGTTGGTGATAAATTCACATTGCAGTTTATAATTTCTTGAAAGTTTTTTGTTTTTATCATAGTATTACTCATTACTCTTGATAAAAATAAGGCAATAAGCAAGAAAACGGAAAGAAAAACAGAACGTCTAAGAAACAGAAAGTCTGAGAAAGCCAACAGAAGGGAAAACAAGAAAACGAAAAGTACATGAAACATCAAAAAAGAAAGCTAAAACAAAAAGGTGGAAAACTTAATCCCAAATTAAGGGAATGATTAATGTACATTTATTTAATAAAAAAATAAATCCTTTAGGATCTTATTGGAATACATTCAAAATGGAAAGAATGATCCACCATAACAATAGGAATGACGGGTCGTTAGCTGTAATCTGTCACTATCAATGTAATGTCTAAATATTTCAAAGCACTTTCAAACCAGCTGTTCATTAAGTCGCACATCAATCTATATTCTCAACACCATATCAACCACCCCCTACTAAAAAAAAAGACTACTTATTAAGCAAAAAAATGTTATCTACTGCACCACTTTTCTTTTATTCCTTACTAAGGTCAGGCACATAACATGATGTAATTTTGAATAACCTACAAGAGAGCTGGTCTTATTATTTGACACTTTAAGCATTTATTTTACACTAAAAAATATTCACACACGCCACACATAGAATGCGGTGGTTTTCAAGAACTGGCCCATATATTTGTACAGTAACCATACATTTTAATCATTAAGGCTTGTCTTAGATCTGAAGTTCAAATTCATAGACACCACCCTTCATCAATATAGAATAATAAACTTACAAAATGTTTGATGAGATCAATTTAATGAAATACTGCAATTGCCTACTATAGAATTCTAGATATAGATCTAGCTAGGGGACCTATAAAATTATTTAGGCCTAGGCCTATTTATTATTAATTATTGGTAATTTATCGTTTTAGGTATGTAAAATCTGCAGAGATTATTAATGTGAAAAAAGGTGACACATTAATTTTTTTAAATTATTTCACATTTTTAGGAAGATTAATGTTTTGAAAGTTACAAAAATGTTTCAAAGTTTGATTAATGTACCTGTTTTCAAACAACTGTATTAAAAATTTTCAGTAAAAAAATAAAGACTAGTGATGTTTACATCAGATGCAACCAAGCTCATTTACTTAAAGAGCCATCTTGTTTAATTTGTTTTTGGTAAAATTATAGTTAGAGATTCAGGGGAAACTACTCTAACTTACAGATGGCAGCTGTTTATATAGCAAATCTTGCTTGCAAACACTGCTGTTTAAAGTTAATTTAATAATTTCTGTATTGATATATTAAAATATATTTAGCCATTGATTTTGGTTTATTATTGAGTTATCTATATATATAATTCTCTTCTTGGATACCCTTGAAAACACCAAGATGTAAGCGCGCCTAGCAGCTCCCTCTCTTCCTCTCTAAGCATATCCCTACCACCCCCACATGGTCTGGTGAGCTGTGGTTCACGCTAAATGTTTACAATTGTAGAGCCGGGTTTGGTGACAGCTATTAGGGGCAGATAATTTAGTTTGAAACTATTTTAAACTTAGGGGAGGTAACTAAGAGGGGGGGGGGTGCTTTCACGGGTGGGGTGTAGGGTAGGGGAAAGGAGGGGGGGGGGGGTTTATCATCCTTAACGACCTACTGGTAGTGTTTTAAAGCAAATATTTTCAGTGGCAGCATTGGAACTGTCGAATTCACAAATTATGAATTACCAAAAAGTAGAAAATAAAACAACTAAATAGCTGCATATGATACGCCGCGGGTCGGCTCGTCTATACTATAATATTTGACACAAATATATTACTATTTACTTTACAATATAGTGAATACACTTCTTTTAAAGCCTTATCAATGAGGCAACTTTTTCGCACATTACTAGCCTCTGCAGCTTTTACGCACCTAAAACGATAGATTTTTATTAATATAATATAGGCCCTATGGTTATTATTTATATTTAATTTAGCCCTAGCCCAGACTCGAGTAGAGAGTCTAGACTCTCTAGGCTAGGTCAGTCTACTCAACTAGTAAAACAACTACTACTAGCTAGATCTAGATAGTGTAGGTAGGTAAGTACTAATCTAGTATTTTTAGTAAGTAAGAAGTAGAGTGGGAGTCTTCTCTTTCTTAGGGCTTTAGTAGATCTAGATCTAGTAATCTAGTAGTTCGTAGTGAGTAGGGCTAGAATCCTAGATCTAGCTTAGGAAACTATCATAGTATTTACTATTTACTATAATTACTATGGAAAGCTTTGAAATTATGAATGAGTTAAGTTAAGACTAGGCATTTCGACTTCCGCTGTTTCGATTTGGTACGACCACATCCTGACTTTTTCATCGTACTTGTTGAAATTCGCCATTTTTTAACAGGTTAATTCTCGCCATCGGAATCGAAGAATAAAATGTATTCGATGTGAATATTTGAGTTGAATTTAATCTTTTATACATACTAATAAATGAATTAGCTCCCGTTTTACATTGTCCGATACCGAAAGCGATCACCGATAATAGCAAATATTTGTCGAAATGCCGACGCTACCGAACTGGCGCATTGACAACTAAATTTCAGATATAAATAATCCTTTAAGTTGCATGAAAATAGGCTTAAATAGCATGCCAACCATTTGGATAAATAGAAATGTCGATTTGAAGGGTTTTTAAGCACGGGCCAATGAGGAGTAGCGCGATAAAACTCGTAGGGGTAGGAACGAGAAAGCGTGCGTAATTTCATAATGGCGGCCGGGTTACGAGATATTAATAGATATGCGCATACGATGTTTTTTTAATAGCTGTTTGTTTTTAAATGGACTGTTACAATAAAATGGGCTTTAAAATAAATATACTGTAGATCTAAATTGGAAAGAATGTAATTAGGCCTAATTGCTGCCTAAATAAATTATAAAATTTTAAATTAGCCAGATTTTTATTAACCTTCTTAATACCAGGTTAACTAGATCTAGCAAACTAGCATTAACGAATTGCAGATAAATAGATTATAAAGGCATTTCAAGTAGAAAAAATCTATATTTATTGTACACAGTTTTAAAAAAAATAGAATCTAGATCTAAATGGAAATGAAAACACTAAAACAATAATGGGTCTAGAGATGTGTAATAATATATATATATATATATATATATATATATATATATAAAAACTATTAGGCCTTAATGTAAATACTGACAGGCCTATCTGTAGTATCTAGATCTATAAAGTACTATAAAGGGCCTAAATTAAAAATAATAATGCCCAATTTTATAAGCTGCACTGCATTACAGTTTTAGTTATAGGCATCTATAATAGAAAGAAAACATGAACACTTTAATTAATGTCATTTAAGAATTTATCAAAGGATACGTCAACTTCACTAAACATTTTATAAATAAGAATAATGTGAAATGTCAATCTTTGAGTTTTAGCACACCTCAACACTTTTCATCAGAAACATTACAAGAACCAAAATTTTCTAAATTAATAATAAGATTTTTACCATGTTATACACGGACACAAATCCAATGTTTATGGCAAATCGTTAAGTATCTTGATCATATTGTGCTGTATTTGACTTGTAAGTTCTAACTCTATACATTACCTGTACAATATGTATACTAGCACTCTTATTACTAACACCAGAATCAATATGTAAAGTTTAATCTTTATTTTTATAGTAGCAACAAAGAAGTGCAACATATTAGCCTGTAGTTAATCATCATAGTCTAATTGCGCTGTACCATATTCAAGTTCACTATTTATAGTTTTCCTCTAGCTATGTTTATTTTACTTGCATGATTGTATTTTTTACATGCTCTAGTCCTAATATATATATAAAGTTTCATGATGGTATATGGAATAGCAACCTAGCTGTGCAGTCTGGAAATCCTCTTATGGCAGTCACTATAGAACAGTGCCACACCCCTTAATTTTTAACTTCATTATTTCTAGTTACCTCTTTTCTAATTTTTATTTTATTTGTAGACTTCTATTGCCTATATCATTGAGTACAAATGTGCAAAGTTTTATCATTATATCTTTAATAGCAACATTGGTATGCAAGTTTAAAGCCAATCACACGTCTGGAATGCAGGTTACAATGAAACATAACAAGTTAAACACATAACTTTGAAAATTCATATAAAAAAAACTATTAGGCCTAGAATGATAAATTTGATATTTCTATCAATGGGGTATATTATAGGATTGATCTGGGTCCATTTTATCATTCTATGGTAATTAGGAAAAATTTCCCAATAGGCCTAAGTTAAGACTAAGTTTAAGTATTAAGTCTAAAAGTAAGTAAGTAAGAATAAAAGGATAAAATCTAAAAATATGCTAACTCTAATAATACCTTATAGATCTAACTGTAACACTACTAACACACACATCTGTCGTACAGTAAAACTGACTAGCCTGCACTACAATTTGTTTTGCACACTATCCCATAAAGCCAAAGCGGCCACCTTTCTTATTTCAGTTCTTCGAAAGAAGTTTCCTGTTAAAAAATTTTTATACTGTTCGGCCTAGCCTACTTCCCGTGTCCTAGCTAGATACAAAATACTAGAAAATAGGCTTATAAATATTTCCTAGAACTGTCACGTCAGAATAATTTATACGAGCCGACCCGCGGTGTATCATACGCCGCTATTTAGCTGTTGTTTTTTCTACTTTTCAGTAATTCATAATTTGTGAATTCGACAGTACCAATGCTGCCACTGAAAATATTTGCTTTAAAACACTAACCCCCCCCCCCCCCCCGTGAAAGCAGACTCCTCTTAGTTACCTCCTCTAAGTTTAAAATCGTTTCAAACTAAATTATCTGCCCCTAATAGCCGTCACCAAACCCGGCTCTACGATTGTATTATGTAAACATTTAGCGTGAACCACAGCTCACCTGACCATGTGAGGGGGGTGGGGGTGGTCGATAGAGAGGAAGAGAGGGGACTGCAAGGCGCGCTTGCAGCTTGTTTTCTAAGGTCTCCCAGAAGAGAATTACTTATATAGATTTTTTTAAAAATTTGATAGAAAATATAACGACTAACCTCTTTAACTACATAATATAGATCTAAATCTATATATTAAGATTGTTATATCTTTACATTAAAGTATAAAGAAAAAAACCTAAAGAACTTTGGAGTCGTCTATAATTATAAAGATCATTAAATGATCTTACACACAGAGACAATAGCATGTAGATTATAGAAGATAAGAATAGAGGAGACTAAGTGACGATGGGGAGTGGTCAGTGGAGTGGCCTAAAGATTGACGTAGCATTATCTATTTTATTAGTTTTTTATTTTCTTTGGAAACCTATTTGGTTTGATTTTTTTTATACTAGACAATATAGATAGATCTATATACTTTTTGAGACGAAGTGTAGTTTCTTTCAGTATAGGCCCTATCTAATCTCTTCTCTTTAGCTTCTCACACATTACAAATCTAACACACCAAATCATCGTTGAAAATTTCAATGAAATTGAAGTTCGTAACGCCCGAAAGACTATTTGTAGGCCTATTGCAGCTTGTTTTAAATGTTTACTAAAATAATTCTGGGAAAAAAAGGCGACATTGTTTTGGGAATGACCCTAAAAGAAGCTCGACTCTTTCTGGATATGATTATGTTGCAAATCATCAGTTTTTTCCCGATGAAGTAGACTTCTGCATATAAGGGGATGGTGTGGTCAGCGCTTGACCCTGCCGCATAGTCATTTTATAACACACGTATCATGTTATATCTTTGTATAGGCCCTAAGACTTTTAGAACATCGCGCTCACATAGCACGCTAGCTTTTTCCCCATACAGGGAGCGTTGGTCAGGTGCCCATCAAAGATGGGTGGTTTCATCGACGTTCTACAGACTCGAGCCCAGATGCCCGGGATCCTACAGACTCGAGCCCGGGATCCTAACTCGAGACTTTCGGGTTAGCAGTCTAGCGCCACGACGTCCCCTTGTTGCAAATAATGCCCCTAAATCTAAATAAGACTTTGGGCATTTTACACGATATACATGGCCAACTTTCCGACTTAATTATCTGGCACTCAGCTGTAACTGTAAATACGTGATCTATTTTTAGATAAAACCCCCAAAAGTGTTATCTCGAATTCCTAATAAGATACCTTGCGTAAAACGCAATAATAATACTACCTAAGTTTAGTAGCCTATATTAAAAATAAATAAATTTAACATATCAATATAGGCCTACAGTTTGACTTATTTTATTATGGTAGGCCTAATTTTGGAATCCCTCGGAATATGCAGTTATGTTTCCTAACTGTTGGAAACAGCCTAAAATCACGTGATTATTTGTTTTTAGAAAATCAATACTGTGACGTACATCCTCTTGTTTATGTGTAGGCCAGAAATCAGATGCTGGGCTAATGGTAAAAGAACGAAAGCACAATGGGAAATACTGATACAAAACTTAACTTTAGGAAAGCCGTCATACAGCTTACAACAAAAACACAGGTACTTTTTTAGAATAAAAATGTAGATGTAGATTTATTCTTATAATACTTGTTAACTAAAACTAATGCAAACAGTCCTAACCTAATCTCAGCAGTCATCAGTGTGAGTGTCACCACAGTCATCACAGTTGTGTGTAAATCTGGCCTGATTAACTAAAAACTATTATTAATGTTAATATTATTTATAACTAACAACTAGATTTCTCTAGATCTAATTATAATAACTAGGCCTAACAATTATTATGCATTAATTCAAAATTCTTAAATTCTGAGTTCTAAAATTAGAAAAATCTCTAGATCTAGATTCCAAGTATAATTTAAACCACTAATTTACGAATTAATAATTTAATAGATTCCCTAAGGCCTAAGTCTTAGGCCTAAGTCGGCTGGGCATAGTGCTGACCACACTATCTCAGCACCATCTCTGTATATGCCGAGGTCACAGAAACAGGTGAACTTCTTGCCCCATAGACCGTCAGGTTTGAAAGGGAAACTTTACTTTTACTTTTACTTTAATTATAAATAATTATTATAAGCCCTATGTCTTGATTCTAGACTACTAGACTAGCTGGCATGAATCAAGATTTTTAATCTATCGTTTTAGGTGCGTAAAATCGGCCACGGCTAGTAATGTGAAAAAAAGTTGCCTCATTGTTAAGGCTTAAATTATTAATTGAAGGCTAATAGAAGTGTATATTATAATATATTGTGATATTATTGTTTATTAAAATATTATGTCATAAAACTAAAGCTGAATAACAAATCAAAAGCAATAGCAAAATATAAATATGTGAGGCCAGAAATTAACTATAAACAGCAGTGTTTGGAGCTAAATTTGCTATATAAACAGCGGCTATCTGTAAATTAGAGTGGTTTCTCTTCAATCTTTAACTATAATTTTACCAAAAAACTTAAACAAGTTGGCTGCTTAAGTAGTCTAGAGCTTGGCAGCATTTGATGACAACATTGCTAGGCCTAATCTTTATACATATATAATAGATTTAGGCCTATATATTACTTAAACGTTTTAATACAATTGTTCAAAAATATGTACATGAATGAAACTGAAACATTTTTGTAACTTTCAAAACATAAATCCTCCTAAAAATGTGAAATAGTTACTAAAATTTAATGATTCACCTTATTTACACATTACTAGTCTTGGCAGATTTTACGTACCTAAAATAGTAAAACGATAGATTACCTCAAAATCTAGGCCTAGGGGGCCCCTGCCCTAAATATTTTGAATTTTTAGATCTATTTACTATTTATTTTGTCTAGATCTAGAATTAGCTAGACTAGTAGCCTACCTTCAGAATATTCTGCTTTGCTGTTCTCTAAAAGTAAAAGTATCTAACACTAAAGTCATCAAGATCAAGTCAATCTCTTGTTTCCTCACTCTTATGTTTCACTTCACTCGTTTCAGTCGGTTCGGTTGTCCCAGTCTCATGTAGGGTGTTGCCTAAGATTTTAAACTTCATGATTGTTTAAGATGACTTAAACTGCATTTTATTTACCTTTAATTTGAAAAAAAAAAAAAAGAAAAACACATTTGTATTTAAATAGCTCCTTAGCCAAAGCTATATATCTTGAAAATGCTGTGTTCTCCTTTTTTAACGTGTTGTTCTGACCAAGTTCAGTCACAGTTTTTAAATTTTTTTGTCTGCTAGAGTTTATCCCTTTCAAACAGATAGTGGTCACTATAGTAGTGGCTTAGAATTAGATGTCAGTAGTTTTGTCAAAGTTATTTTCTTTCTGAATTTTTATTGATCTTATTTTGATTTGTTAATGATGGATAATATTTTGGTATGAAGGATAATTTGATATCTTTAAAAGCAGCCATAAATTTGTGGAAAGCAATAACTATTTAATATTATGCACCAGTTTACCCAGCATGTCGGACAAATAAATTAAAAACAACAATCGCACAGCAAACACTAAACATTCACTGTTTTAATTATATTAGTATGGAAGCATATTTAGCAAAATGAAGTTAATTTAACCATACATTTTTTAAATGAACACAAAATCTTTTTAAACAAATGAAAAGGGGCTTAGTCTTTTTTTAGAAGACATGATTACCAAGGCAACGATAAAAAAGTAGGTCAAGCCACAACCTAGTCTCATGTGCTAGACCAGGTCTAGTATACTAGAATCTAGTAGAGATCCTATTGTGACTGTCAGAGCTGCACTTACCAAAAAAGCTAAATCAACCTGGGAGGGGGGGGGGAATACAGAAAGAAACATTACACTTGACTTAAAATATTTATTTATTATAATAATTCCCTCTAACTCAGATGTTCTTCTTTTTGTATATTTATATTAATACTCATACTAGATCTAGTTGTAGGTAAACTGTTAGCCATTACCTCATGTAAATTGTAATGTAATAATGGTTATTACTACTTTGAGTAGTGGTACCTATACACCACACTAACCCTCATACACATTACTAAATTACATAGTATGAGTTGACCCACGATGTAGTATACGCCGCCATCTAGTTGTTTTATTTTCTGCTTATCAGCAATTCATAATTTGTGAATTCAACACTACCCCCTCCCGCCCAGTGAAAGCAGCCATTTACAGACAAAGAAAAGATCAATTAGAAATTGTTACCTCCCCCTAGTTTCAAATAGTTTAATACTAAATTATCTGCCCCTAATAGCCCCCACTAACCCGGCTCTACTATTGTAAACATTTGAGGTGAACCACAGCTCACCTGACAGGTGGGGATAAGGGTGGTGGCTAAGCTGCGTGGTGTTTTCTATGGTCTCCATGAAGAGAATTATATATAAAGATGTTAATTCTATTAAAAGTTCATACACGACCAGTCATGTACCCTGTGTATTAGCATGTTATGTGTATTAATATCATACAAATTGTAGCTTTAGGCTAACATGTTTAGATTGTTAACCAAGTTTAATATGATGTCTGAATTTTAAGATTTAGCTAACTAAGATCAGAAGCAGGGTAGCAGGTGCTCACAGTAGAAATATGAAATTGAATTACTTATTTTAAGAATTACTGAATTACTGTTATTTTTACGTGGGGATAATTTAACGTTACTTTATTTACATTCTAAGGATTTAAACTATTTTTAATTTAAAACCATACTGGGGAAATATTTATTAATTTATTGCATTATAATATTACTTACAACTTCTGATTTTTTAGGACATCATTTTTCATTTTAAAGCCCACTAAAAATTTTTTAACTTGTTTTAACAGCCTATAGAAGCAAATGATGAAGCATTCTGGGAACAGTTCTGGTCAGAAAGTGTAACATGTGTTCAGGATGTGTTTACTTTAATACCGGCAGCTGAAATAAGAGCACTGCGTGAGGAATCCCCCTCTAATCTAGCCACCCTGTGCTACAAGGCTGTTGAAAAACTGGTTACTGCTGCTGAAACAGGATGTCCTTCACAAAGAGAACAGCAGACAGGTAAATGTTTAGTGGATTTGTACATGTCTCACACAGCAATGTTTTAATTGTTGCTTGATTAATCTTTCTATACATCCCTCAACATCCTTCCTATGACATACTGTGAATTAACTAGACATAGAGTTACAAATAGAACTAGATAGGGTTAAGTATTACTATTTGGCATGTTAATTCAAAGCATTACCTTGAAAATAAAGCTGCATACAATTGAAAGAATACCCAATATAATATATATTTTTGAATGAAAACGTTCATCTTAATTATACAACCTTAAAGATATTGCTTAACATAGTTAACTGGACTAGTTTGCAGTTCTATAAAAAGTTAAATATAAATCCTCATAAGAGTCTTAGCCTACATGAACAATTATCTCTTTGGTAAACATAATTAATTTAATTAGCATTATCTTGTAGAAATAATACTACTTAATCAACCCTAATTAATGTCATTTAACACGCACTAATTTGATATTTATATAAAGAAAACAAACTGTTTGAGTGCAATATCTTGGGGGTGGGGGTGGGGAGGTGGAAAGAGACATTAACAAAATGGCAGAAATAGTTGTCTAGTTATACTGTGCACTCTGCAGCTGGATTATATGTACCTACCCAATACACAATAACCTGTTATAAATTATAGTCTTACTACAACTTGTGTCTTTAAAATTAGATATGTTTGACACTTTAAAACAAACAAACTATCCTATATGTTAAATGATGATTTAAATAAATGTAATCAACTAGCATAAACATTACATTGCCCACCACTACAGTGTGAGTTGTTGTGCACCTCTAAGTAATTTCAAATTATTGAGTCTTATACTATTAATGTTAATTTAATTACTGACAACCATGTAAGAATGATAAAATAGTCATCGAGTTGTGTTTCAAAAATAATTCCATTAAATTTTTTTTTTGTAGGCCTAACATTATCTTTAAAAAAAATGAAAGTATACATTTAAAAGATATTTTAAACAATATACTTTTATGCTTTAAACCCCCCCCCCCCCCCCCCCCACTGCATGATTCTGATATTTTAAACTTTCTTATCCTTTACATTTCAGTTTTGAACTGTGTTCGCCTCTTGACCCGTATACTTCCCTATATATTTGAAGACCCTGATTGGAGGGGATTCTTTTGGTCAACTTTACCAGGTCAGGAGGAAGGGGAAGTAAGTCACATTCATTTTAAATTGTGATATCTCACAACAAAAACTCAAATTTTTAAGACACAATGTGAAAGGTCTGCCTGTAATTTAACAGAAATGACTGTCATTTATTGTATAAGTCTATTGGTAATTTAAAAACGATCACTTAGCAAAGTATAATTCATCCGAAACTTTTATTTAGCCTTTATTTTTTTAATTAGGGTGACAGTCCTCCACTAGCCCAGTCACTGATAGCTGCAACATGTGTAAGTAAAATTGAGTCATATTGAGAGTATAGTATTTACTAAATCTATTCATTGAGACAATTTAAATGTAAAATAGTAATTAACAATGAATACATGAACCAAACTATAAATTATAAGAAGTATATTTTTAAAAAATCCATTGAATTTTTTTATCAGGATTTATTATTCTGCCCTGAGTTTACTGTAGCCACAACAAGGAAATCTGGACCAGTGAGTTAAACTTTTTCAATTTCCCTAATAGAATTGCATGCTGGTACTTCTTTTTTTTTTACTTTGCATGTATTTACAGAACAGTTTTCAACATGAAAATTATTTTTGTGAAAAAAAGTTGCGCTTAATAGATATAACTGAAAGTAGATTAAAAAATTAATTAAAAAAGATTATTTATTTCCTGAGTTGTGCTATTTATGCTTTTTTTATGCTCCTTAGGATAATCCAGAAGACATGGGAACAATCGACAGTTGTGAATACATTTGGGAAGCAGGTGTAGGATTCGCACACTCTCCACCACACAACTCATTCCATGACCAAAACAGGATGGAGCTTCTGAAGCTTTTGTTGACCTGTTTCTCAGAGACCATGTACCTTCCACCAGTGGGTAGGTGGCGCCAACAGCTCCTTGCACTTTCATTCTCTTGTAGATTTTGTTAAAACTCTGGTATTTACACATAACCTGTTCAGTACCATATAGTTTTCCCCTTTCATTCTCTTGTAGATTTTGTTAAAACTCTTGTAGTTACACATAACCTGTTTTGTAACAGTTATTCCCATCTTTATAAAAACAAAATTTTCTCTCAGCTGATGCCCATGTGACACCTAACCAGTGGATCCAGTTCTTCACATCAACTGAGAATAGGTAAAAATCACAACCATACATTAAATGACTGGCCAATCATTTTTGCACATATGTAATATTTTAAACCAAATGCCTCAACAATTTTATTTAATAGGCAGTAGTATTATAACCAGATTTTTGTTTGTATTCTGTATTGTTACAATTTTTATCCTAACAATGATTCCCATTCCTTAGACTTGAACTAATTTTCTTTATCTGTCATGCACATTAAAAAAAGACTTGCCATAAGTATATGCTATTTATCTGTCATGCACATTAAACTTACCATAAGTATATGCTATTCATCTGTCATGCATATTAAAAAAAGACTTGCCATAAGTATATGCTATTTATCTGTCATGCATATTAAAAAAAGACTTACCATAAGTATATGCTATTCATCTGTCATGCATATTAAAAAAAGACTTGCCATAAGTATATGCTATTTATCTGTCATGCATATTAAAAAAAGACTTGCCATAAGTATATGCTATTTATCTGTCATGCATATTAAAAAAAGACTTGATATAAGTATATGCTATTCATCTGTCATGCACATTAAACTAGCCTTAAGTATATGCTATTCATCTGTCATGCACATTAATAAAAAGACTTGATATAAGTATATGCTATTCATCTGTCATGCACATTAAAAAAAGACATAAGTATATGCTATTCATCTGTCATGCACATTAAAAAAAGACATGCCATATGTATATGCCATTAATTTTTTCCCCAGACATGCGCTTCCCTTGTTTACTTCACTAGTAAACTGCTTGTGCTCCTACGACCCTGTGGGCTATGGTGTACCCTACAACCATCTCATGTTTACTGACTCCCGTGAGCCTCTTGTCGAGGTGGCACTGCAAGTGCTGTGTGTGACCATGGAGAATGATTCCAATGCCCACCCTGTGTCTGTGGATGGGACAAGTGGGGGGACAGCTATGGATCAGACTGGTGAGGTAAGGTCATTGGGGATCAGAAAGTGTAACATGTGTCATCTATGTAACATGTGTAACATCTATCATCTATTACATGTTAACAGACATGCTAAAATCATTATCAACTTCTTAAATAGTTATTTTTCTTGTTTGCTGCTAATAATAAGCCTATTAGCCTATTTCTACAGAACAGGTAGTGTAGAATTATTTTTAAAAAAGATTTTGATCTAACATCTGTAAAATGATTCATATTTTTATTTTTAATGTATGTGTTTCAGGGTGGTGGATCAGACAATTTATTTTTGAATTACCTTTCCAGGATACATAGGGAAGAGGTAAGTTGTTTTTTGTCAGCACAGATTACCAGAGGGGTACACTGTGTATATGGGAAATAAATTCCTTGGAAATGAATTATATATTAAAATAGATGGAGAAAACAGCATTTTTATTGTAATAAATCATAGGTAGGTGGACTTAGCTAAAAGAAAGTATTTTTTTATTTGATTAGGGTTTTGTCTATATTTTTTGTTGTTGATAATATGTAGGCATTTGTGTGAAGGTCACTAATTGGATTTTTCTACCCCGTAGGATTTCGCCTTTATTTTAAAAGGCATTACTCGTTTACTCAACAACCCACTCCAGCAGACCTACCTGCCAGGATCCTGTAAAAGGATACAGTTCTATCAGGAGTTGCTGGTCCTGTTTTGGAAGATGTGTGATATCAACAAAGTAGGACATGCTTTTGTAGTGTAGCTTGTAATATTTGTTATGTTCAGGGGGATTTGATACTATTACTTTATTCTACACACTACACTTTTGTTTTTAGTTTAATAACATTTAAACAGAGTTGGCTTGTTCTCATTATTTTAATTGTAAATTTTTTTGAAGAGCTATTTAATACATTACAGTTAAATAATACTGAATAATAGCTTTCAGACTTGTTATATGAAGAAGAATTTGATTTTGTTTTTACTTTGAAATTTATTTTTATGTATAGCATACTTGAAGTGACTGTTTTATTTTCTCCTCAGAAATTCATGTTCTTTGTTTTAAAAAGTAGTGACGTCCTGGACATCTTGGTACCAATTCTCTACAACCTAAACGATGCCAGGGCTGACCAGTGTAAGTTTTATTCTTTATCACTTTTTTGTAACCTACACAAAGTCTAGAAAAATATGTTAGTTTGGTTTTGTAAAGTTCACTATTTGGCTCTATGTCATAATCAACCCTTAGGTTGGAAGATGTCTGATGAGAGCTCTAGTAATAAATAGGCCCTGCCTAACAAAAAAAAAAAGAATGAAATTTGATAAAAATAACAACTAGTACGTCTGAGATGTGTTATTTTTTGCACTGTCCATATTTTTACCCTGTTCACTTAAAAAATCTGCCCTAATAGAACCAGGCATATAGTGATATGAAAGGTGCAAGCTGCAGACAAATAAATAAAAATTGAACAAGTTGGAGTTTATAGTGTGAACTTTTTGTTTGGTCCCACAGCCAGAGTTGGTCTAATGCATATTGGTGTGTTCATCCTCCTCTTACTGAGTGGGGAAAGAAACTTTGGTGTTCGTCTCAACAAACCCTACTCTGTTCGTGTACCAATGGATATCCCAGTCTTCACAGGAACTCATGCAGATTTTTTGATCATTGTAAGTCATAATGTTGTGTTTGACTAACAACACTAATACCCGATGTTATTTCATAGTTTCCACTAGACAAATGCACAGAAATTATAATTACAGAGACAAAGCAGTATAACTCAGTAGGATCAGATAATTAATTAAAAACTATCAGCCTTGGGTGAATTGGAAACTGTTACTAAATTACCACTGGTTTATATTTCAGGTGTTTCACAAAATCATTACCACAGGTCATCAACGTTTACAGCCTCTATTTGACTGTCTGCTAACTATTATAGTCAATGGTAAGGCATCAACAGACTTGTACTTTCAAAACAAACTATTGTAGTTTCCACACTTTTGATACATTTAAAATTTTATTCTAAGAGATTTTCAAAAAAAAAATAAAAGAAATAAATAGCTGGTTAAGTGATATTACAAAGCTTTTTGCTGTTATTCTCCAAAAAAAAACTATTAAAATTTAAAGTGCACATCTTGATAAAAGTTGTTTCTACAAACTTATGCTGTTTGAAAATTAACGGAATGTTTACACTTTTTTTTACAGTCTCACCTTATCTAAAAACTCTTTCAATGGTTGCCAGTACTAAACTCCTCCATTTGCTAGAGGTAAGCAAACTTTTTTCTACTGGCTGGGTTATACATTTGTGTGTTGGTTAGGAGAGTATAAGACCTGACACTACTTAGTGGAAAGAATTAGAGTTAATCTGTTCATTAGATCTAAGTGCTCATTAGACCTGCAGTATTTTAAATTTTATCCACTCCCACCCAGGCTTTCAGCACCCCCTGGTTCTTGTATGCCAGCGCCACTAATCATCATCTGGTCTTCTTTCTGCTGGAAGTCTTCAACAACATTATTCAGTATCAGTTTGATGGTAAGTGCTATTTACCTGTTCAATCCATCTCTGTTTAGTAGCACTCCTTTAGATACATTTGCATGTTTAACACTCCTTTTAGTAAATATACATAATATCTAGTTTATATACTTATCAATTTTCAATGTGAAAATAAGTGTACAAAAATAATGCATGTCATCATGCTCAACTCCCCTCGGAACAAATATACACTAAGTCTAGTTTTTGTATTTATCACATTTCAGTAAAATAATCTCTTTTGTCAATGTTGATTGTAAATTGCACTAACCTATATCCCCAGGCAATGCTAACCTTGTGTACACCATTATTCGCAAGAGGAATGTGTTCCACCAGCTGGCCAACTTGCCGATAGATCATTCAGCCATAGCCAAAGCCATGACAAAAAGGGGCAAGAAGTTTGCCGCACCCCCTCAAGATACAAGGGATCCCCAGACCATGGAGGGGGCACAGCCAGCACTGGAGGCAGAACCAGGGACTCTCAAGGTTTCTTTAGCAGCCACTCCAAGTCAGTTCAAAGTGTTTGCTTTGCATTTTATTTTAATAAACATGTTCATCCATGTATCACCAAATCCAAAATTTATATCTGCCTAAAAAAGTAAAACCTGGTTCAAAAGCATACAGCTGATCTTTTTAGTAAAGTAAAGTTTCAATGATCACGGCATATTTAGAGATAGTGTGGTCAACACTATGCCCAGCGACTTAGTTTCCCTAACGTGAGTCAGGTACCCATCAGAGCTGGGTGGACTTGTAATGAAGTAACAGGTGCTAGTAAGTAGTTTCCCTTTCAAACCTGATGGTCTATGGGGCAAGTGAAGAAGTGTTCATTTGTTTCTGTGACCTCAGCATATGAAGAGATAGTGTGGTCAGCACTATGCCCAGCCGCCATTACTTTCCCTTACGTGAGTTAGGTACCCATCAGAGTTGGGTGGACTCAGGGACAGTCTACTGAACACGGATTTGAACTCGAGGCTTATGGGTTAGCAGTCCAGCTCTCTACCGCTAGACTACTCCGTCCCCAACAGGTGCTAGAGATAAGCATATAATTGATAACTGTTTGAAAAAAAAAGATTCTGCAATTCAAAGTATTACAGCTAGACTACTGCTCCCAACTTGTGGGTTTAAGAACTGTTTATGGACATAATGACAGGGATCATTTCTTCTAGTCAAATTATTGAAATATTTTTGTTGTGTGTGTTAAAAAACTGCCACTTCTGTAATGAAAATGTTACGTGCTAAAAGCCCTTGATGTCTGTGCTGCAGGAATTGACAAAATGACAGAGAGAGCTGCCCCTGATGAGAACCACCACCAGCCAACACTGAAGGAGTTGGCGGAGTCTGTACAACCAGTCAATGAGATTCAGGATCCTGTGGGTGACACAGACACCAGCCAAGCTTCAGAGAAACCAATTAAAAAGTTGGAGAAGAGCAATAGTGTGGTGAGTTGTGGAAATATTGGCCCAGCTAAAACATAAAACAGATCAGCAGTTTGTGTTGATATGATAGGGTATGTTAAGCCAGTAGTTTATTGCTTCTACAAAAATGTATGAAAATTGCTTCAGTAAATGCTGCTAGCTTCCCAATATCAGATGCTGACTTGTTTGTATACTTGTGGGAAGGTTTTTGCCCCATTCATCTGTCTAGCCAATGCCTTATTCATCTATCTAGACAATTTTTGCACCATTCATCTGTCTAGACATCAAATTATTTTTAGCCCTGTTCATCTGTTAGGCACATCCAATTTTTGCCATTTCACCTGTCCAGACATCAATTTTTGCCATTTCATCTGTCCAGACATCAATTTTTGCCATTTCATCTGTCCAGACATCAATTTTTGCCATTCATCTGTTTAGACATCAATTTTTGCTAATTCTTCTGTCTAGACATCTCAATCACCACCAGCAACAAGTCCAACACCATCAGAATCTGGTCGTCCTCCACTAGCAAAAACAGCCAGTACTGCAGGGCAGTGGGTCGCCTCCCCTGAATGGGTAATTCTCCATTATTTTAAACATTTTTTTGCTATATATTATTTACTGCCATTGTTGATGGTACATCTATATCCTCAGAAAGGTTTATGCTAAATTTTATTAACTGGCAGTGTTTTATTTTGAATAAGACCTACCGATTGTGAAACCAATGTTTGAATATTTTTACAGGTACAATCATGGAAGCAAAAGTTACCACTGCAGACCATTATGAGAATGCTACAGGTTTTGGTGCCACAAGTAGAAAAGATCTGTATTGATAAGTAAGTCAATCTAAAAACTCTTAAGTATTGTAGACTAAATTTTAAAATAAAAGGTAGACCATTAAAATAAATTAAAAAGCCTGTCAAAAATCAGTGTACTTTTGTACATAACATTTCTAACTTAAGGAAAATGTTTAGTAATTTTTTTAATGTAATTTTTAGAGGTTTGACAGATGAGACAGAAATCTTGAAGTTCCTCCAACATGGTACATTAGTTGGCCTGTTGCCAGTTCCACACCCAATTTTAATCAGAAAATATCAGGCTAACAGCGGAACCACTATGTGGTTTCGTACTTATCTGTGGGGTGTGATTTACTTAAGGTGAGACAATTTCAATTTAAACGAGCACTAAATAGAGTTAGACCTGTCTGGTTAATTGCTTTTTATATTGGTTTTCTACAATAATTGATGTTTTAACACTATAAGATAAAGGCCTAAAGTATACATTTTTTAAAGCTACAATTAAAATTAACTATTTTTTCTTTGTTTTCTCCTCAGAAATGTGGACCCTCCAATTTGGTATGATACAAATGTTAAACTATTTGAAATTCAACGTGTATAATAATTAATGGGTAAATATGTTTTTTCAAATTCAAATATTTCTTTACAATATTTGTTTTTACTTAATGATTTTTAAAAGCTTGTTAATGATCTCTGAGTATATTGGAACTTCGTTTTCTTGTTAATTATTTCTGATTATATAATGGGATTTAATTTTTCTACCATTTAAAAACAAGCAATTCAGAGATTCTCCTAATATCTGTATTTATTAATTACATTTTCTTTTTTGAAAATTTCAGCATTTCATCTTAAAGCATGCGAAACATTCTAGTCAATTGATCACTGGATGTTTCATGAGTTATCTCCACTGATCAATCATCCATTGATTGTCTTGTCTATTTTTATTTCTTGTAAGTCATAAATTCTTATTTATTGCATATCTATAATAATAGTTTCGCTGTCTGTCTATCTATCTATCTATCTATCTATCT
The DNA here is from genome assembly GCF_028476545.2 of Physella acuta. Taxonomy (NCBI): domain Eukaryota; kingdom Metazoa; phylum Mollusca; class Gastropoda; family Physidae; genus Physella; species Physella acuta. The sequence goes on from NW_026732815.1 coordinate 120,730, forward strand.
ATCTATCTGTCTGACAAGAACGCTCTAGAGAAAACACAAGGAAAATAAAAACATGCATAGTAATTCGAAAAACGAAGTATGACGTCGACACATTTAGCGCACAGAGTAGAAAATAATCTCAAGCCGGATAGTGCACACATTGATATGACGTCATTGATTATCGATATTCAATACAAAGGCAATTTGGTCTAATCTAAGTGGTTTGCGTGAAGAGTTTCTTTCATACAATTCTTCGGGTAGGGGCGAAGCCCCACCCCCGCGTAAGAACGTCTGAGCCCCCCCCCCCCCTCCCCAACTCAAAAGAAATTTCCTCATCGATACTCTATAATAAAATTACCGCCTAATTAATGTGTCTAATCTTAAAAGTGGTTTTCTTGCAATGGGACGGTAGACATGTTGTTTTTTTTTTTTGGGGGGGGGGGGGGGGGGTGGAGGGGTGGGGGGGGGGGGGGTGGTGTGTGTGGGGGGGTGGAGGGGCGGGGGGGGGGGTGGTGTGTGTGGGGGGGGGGGGGGGGGTGGGGGGGGTTGGTTTCAGTGTTTCTTTCAGACTTTTTCCTCCCCGGAGAGGGGTGGGGGTACTTGAAATTTTCGGGGGCGGGGGTAGAATTTTCTGGGAGGGGGCGGACACTGGAAAAAGTATATAATTATATTTCGTTGAATGGGACGGTAGACATGTTTTTTTTTGGGGGGGGGGGGTGTGGAGGGGTGGGGGGGGTGGTGGTGTGTGTGTGGGGGGTGGGGGGTGTGGGGGTGGGGGTGGGTTGGTTTCAGTGTTTCTTTCAGAGTTTTTCCTCCCCGGAGAGGGGTGGGGGTAATTGAAATTTTCGGGGGCGGGGGTAGAATTTTCTGGGAGGGGGCGGACACTGGAAAAAGTATATAATTATATTTCGTTGAATTGGACGGTAGACATGTTTTTTTTGGGGGGTGGGGGTGGAGAGGGGGGGGGGGGTGGAGGGGTGGGGGGCGGTGTGTGGAGGGGGGTGGTGTGTGTGGGGGTGGGGGTGGGGGGTGGGGGGTGGGGTGGGGGTGGTGTGTGGGGGGTGGGTTGGTTTTAGTTTAGAGAAAAGAGACAGCACTATCAACCTAGCGCCCGGTGTATCCTTCCTCAACGGGCCATTTTTCTCGTTAAATAGTATGCAGGTGTCCTGATCCAAAGCAGATGTCCGTAACTACTGTTTAATAAATGCTTTCTTTTGACTATGGTTGTGCTAAAAAGAATTCATAAGTGAACAAATTATTTCTGCACTTTAAAGTATTATACTTCATGTTCATACCCTCAAAATAAATAGAAGTTTTAAAAAAAAGTATATTTTTTTTCCATAATTGTTTACCAATGGATCAAGTAGATTGATAGCAGTTGATGTACATAAGGGTTGCTGTTAGAAGGTTTGAAATGTCTAATGAAATACATTTTTATGTGAATCTGTGGGGAAATGTAGTATGGTGTAGCTAGAGCAACATTCATTGTAGAATTATAACATCCAATTGGTTGATCACATTTGTGTTGTCATGTGACCACTGTTGATGTGAACTCTTGTATTAGCTAACAAGCACTTATTCATGTTGTATGGTATAAGTGTGATGTATATTGTGTAGATGAGTGTTCATTTTAATTTCACCTTTTGTGAGATATTGGGTTGTATGTTAAGTGATCTTTTTTTTTTAAAAATAATCCAGTGGGATTTTATTTTTGGTTCCTGTGATAACTGATTAAACTTTGATGAAGACTTTGAGATACAATAATTTACTGTTTCAATTTTTGAATATACTGCAATAATAATTTACATTTGAGCGTCAGTTACGGTCTTTATGACATTTTGCGGATTTCAACAAAGGAAAATTAATATACTTAGAAGAAAAACTTTAAAAATATGTATTTTCCTATAAAATTATATACAACAGTGCCAATTTTCATTTTTCCAGTCAATATTTAAGCTGTCAAAGAAATTTCATTATTGTTGAATCGGAATATGGTATTAAAACCTTTATTTTTTGTTTTAATAAAGTCATTTTTAACAACTGCCATTTTATTTTAATACTGCTCCAACAGATGTTTTAAATCATTCCTCTGTGTATGTATATTATGAATAATTTATGGTCAATAAATCTTTAAACTTTGCTCGTGTTGCCATCTTTTTCATTCCATCTGCAGCAGTCTAGGCTAAGAATATGGCTAATCTTCTGACACTGATAATGAACAAAATTAAGATCACATGTTTAGGTTAATATAGTTATTTATTGAGGTTCAGTTTATAAATAGCACAAAGCTTTTAAAGTTAAGTAGCTGGAAATTTACATTTCTGAGACAGAAGTAGTGTAATACAAATATTCTTTATAAAATTTTCCATTGTATAAAAAAGATGTTGGTGCATGGTATAAAAGCGCTCTACTAATCTGTTGGTTAAAAATAAATAACAGACTTGTAGAAAAAACTATTCACAAACATAAATTAAGAGGCATGATTGCAAATTGTAATAACACAATTAAAAAAATTAAATATTGTTTTTATAGAGCTATTCAATCACAGGAATTAAGGAAGAAACTGATATGTCTCCAGGTGGCAGAGTGCACCAATAAATAATCATTAAATTACATTATCTCACGAACCTTTCTATAAAGCAAATGTGAATATATACATGCATACTAATGCAGTATGTGCTATTCTACAGCCAGTTCATAAACAATGAATGTGTATCACAGAAAAATATTCTGTTGGATCTAAAATGTAAACCAGATAACTGGTCAGATACAATTATTACAATGGACCCAGGTTGTACCAGTTTCATAGTTCTATTGTTTTCATAGGCAACAATCTCAGTAACACTAACCACAACAGTGGGTTTTTTAAAGACTCGAGTTTCATAAACAAAGAATGTAAATAATACTTTAAGCCGTAGCACATAGACATGAAATTGCATTTACATTAAAAAATACAAAATTTAAAACAAAAGCCCAAGCATTCAACTTGATAAATGAAATGAGTCTTCAGTAAGGTTAAAAAACAACTGTTTGGTCTTAATTCATTAACAGTTACATTCAATTTGTCATAAATCCTAAAAGATTTTTAAAAATTAAAAAAAAAAACATTTAAAAAAAAATTTAAATATATTTTTGGTATTGGTCTTGCTATACCAAAATAAATACATGAAATACTTCAGATTTTAGTATTAAATATAGGTTTTAAAAAAAAGATTAAAAAAAAACTTAAGCAACAAAGTAAATGCAACTAAACCAATACTTGGTATGTTATTCTGGCAAAAATGGAAGCTAAAAGGTGCTCACAGGGGAGGGGTGTATGAAATTCTAAGCTCAAAAACAATCGTTCAGTATGGTGGCCTAAGAAGTTAAGCAACCATCTTAACTAATTAATAACACATTATTTTTTAAAGTTTTCTTACTGGGCTGGAAAACAGGTTATCCAATGGTTAGAATGTACTTTTCCTCTAACTTAAGTGTTAAGTGATGACCACCGTCAACATAATCTATCGGGTTTCTCTATCGAGTTTCGATAGATAACTTGTTTTAGTTGGGAGGCAGATGGTGACATTGTACTGGCCATAAGTGCTGCACCACACAAACTCCTTTCTCTGTCATGGATTGTAAACTTTCTCTAACCCATAATGATTTAACAGGTTTTTTTCTCTCTTCAAAATAATGCTAATTAAAAAACTTGGCATGGAATAAATAAGTGGAAATGCTTATGTAGCAAATCATTACCGTTCATTAAAAGTTAAAAATAATTAAATTATTTATGATTTAACAGCTGCTTGCGTTGTTGCTCTAGTAAACCTTCCAAGTGATCTGCTCTTTTATTGGCTGCTTGGTACTGCTGCTTCAGCTGATTCACAACCTCTTCCTTTTTAACTATTGCTTGCTTCACTCTGTAACAAAAGAACATTTCCATGTACCTCAAAACACATCTAACATAATCTAAAAAACTAAGAGTAAAGAGTTAAAAAAAAAAAACTAATGGTTTAATTTATCAGCAGTTTTGACCAGTGACAAAAAATAAATATAACGTTAACAGTGATTACTGGAAGAACTTTTCTATTTAATTCAACAATGTAAGCATATGAGCCACCATATTTTACAAACATGCACTGTTTCTATTACATTAGTACAGAAAAATCAAGAGAATGTAGGTATGAGAAACTAATATTAGCCAAGTTTAACAAAAATAAAAATATAGGTATGAGAAACTAATATTAGCCAAGTTTAACAAAAATAAAAATACCTCTTGTGGACCTCTTCCATCTCTTCATCCTTAGTTTTTCTTAACTCCTCCATATCTCTCTGTGCCTTTTCCAACTCAATACGGTGCCTAGCTCTCAGCTCTGAAATCTCATGCTTTATACGTTTGTTTTCTTCATCTGTAGCCACAATTCTATCTGCAAACTCTTGACGAATTATGTCAGAGACATGGCTGCGCTCAGAATGCATTTTCTCCAGTAGCTGAGATTGAATAAAGAAAGATTAGTGTCGTCATGTGCAGCTGTATGCATAATCACAAAATCTGAGGACCATAAATTGTTTCCCAGTTCAAGGTTTTGTTTAAAAATGAAGGGGGTGGCTTTCTAGAAGTGGTGTATTAAAAATTTTTTAAATTATAAATATGAATATTTTCCATGCAGCATTATCACAAATTAAATGTAGTCCTATTTATTGAGAAGATAAGAGATGTCGAGAAGAACAAATTACACTGAAAAATTAAATAGCTAACCATTTCTTTTTGTTTTCACATTTAAAATTGAATACATGACAAAACTTTATTATAGATGAGCAAAACAATATTCATACTTACTTTTTTGTTATCAAATATTTCCTGTTCCTTTTGCTTGATAATAACTTTAAGCCTTTCATTTTCTCCTTCAACTTCTGTCATTTTAGCCTGCAACAGAATGATACACATTTTATTTAAAAGGTCAAATGCTTACTACCTCTAATGAATCTGACTTCTGGAGAGGAGTTACTAATACAATAAGTAACTAAGGTATAAATGTGTCTAAAACTTCGCAAGTGACTATGTGTAGATATTGCTAGTTAAGCAACACTTTTAACAGCCTCATCAAAAGCCCTGCTATCAAACTGACCTGAGGTCAAACTACAGACTGACCTTGATCTCATTGTATCTCTGAACAGCTTTCCTTTCTGACTGCTCCAGCTCTCTTGTCTCAGTTTCAAATTTCTCTCTGATCCTCCTGAATAGAAAAGTTTGACACTTTAACAGACAAGGTTAAAAATGTCAACTCAGATCATGTTTGAGCTAAAATGAAACAAAAATTATTTAATGAAGGTCATTAATTTTACTACCTGATCTTTTGTTCTGTAGTTCTTTCATTTTCTTCTCTAGTTGTTGATGCATCTTCTTCTAGCCTTTCAATAACCAACTCAATCTCCTTGTCTCTTTCCTTCTTTATCTAAAATATTTTAAAACATTTTTTTACTCAACTAACCAAGAAATAAAAAATAAACACAATAAATAACATGCCTTAACAATATCAAAAATGGTAAAACAATATTTTAGGTAAAAATAAAATTTAACCAAAAAATAAAACAACTAGATCTATACATTTGAAAAAAAAAATCTACAAAGAATATTACAGACCATCTAAAACAATATTTTAGGGAATATATTACCAACTGACAAAGGACTAAAACTACGCTACACTCAACAGGTGTGTAAACTTATCTATCCCATGTTACCTGGTCCCAACTGACCAAGGACTAAAACTACACTACACTCAACAGGTGTGTAAACTTATCTATCCCATGTTACCTGGTCCCAACTGACCAAGGAATAAAACTACACACAACAGGTGTGTAAACTTATCTATCCCACATTACCTGGTCCCTCAATTCCCTCTCCTTCTGTACCAGCCATGTCTCATGGCGCTTCATATAATTTTCTTCCCAAGACTCTTTCTCAACCTTCAACTTCTCCTGCAGCATTTTTATCTCTGCCTGTCAATATAAAAAGTAAAAACTTTGTATTAAATCCATCAAAAATATAAACTACTGTCATTAACATATTAAAAAAACTGATTTATCAATATTTTAACTACAACTGAAACACTTTTCTGAACTAACAAAAAGACAGGCAAAAAAAAAATCCCACAATAAATAGTCTATTGTTTTTCTGGCACTTTACTCTTCAATAAGAATAAAAAAATTTGAAACACTAACATGGTTTTAATTCTAATAAAGTAAAAGCTCCCATTAATTAACCTTATGTCGCTTTTCCTGTTCATCTCTAGTCTTATCAAACTCCTCTTTCATTGCTTCAAGAGCATGCCGATGATTATCTTCCAGCTGCCGTTGTAGTTTCTCAAGCTCAGCTCTTTGACGTGACGACGTGGTGGCCAGGCGCTCCTTTTCTTCCTGAACCTCCTGGTACAGACGCCTCTGTTTTTGCTGGTAAGCTTCTTCTTCATGCTGCATTTGTTTCTCATACCTGCAAATTTCATTTTTTTAATTGTCTTAAAAATTTGGGAGGTTAAAATACACTATTCTAAACTCCAAGAACAGACTGAGTTGTTCTAAAGAAGTTGTTTAATTTTCTTGTTGGATAGACAAAGTTAGCTATAGCTGTAGTTAGGATTCTGTTTTTGAAATTATCCCACATCACATGTCAAGGATAGCAATCAACTGTTGTTCCACTAAACATGATGGCAGCTTAAATTTAAGTTCCCTTTTTGAACCTGAAGGTCCAAGGGGCAAGTGAAGTAGAGTTCACCTGTTTCTGTGAGCTCATCATATGAAGAGATAGTATGGGTCAGCACAATGCCCAGCCACCTTTACTTTCCCTACGTGAGTTATGTAGCCATCAGAGCTCGTTGAACCTAGGAACGTTATATGGACCAGGATTTGAACTCTAGACTTACTGTTAATGGCAATACTTTTTGCCATTTAAAAACCTCAAATAACCCTGAATATTTATTTATAAGAAATTTAGTGTTGATAGTGACAATAATTTGTCACATCAAAAACGAATTTGGGTTGATATTATTAAAGCAAAAATAGTAGTAGAAAATGTTATTTGTTCAATTTTTAAACAGGTTAATTATTCAAAATGAAAGTAGTACCTTAGTTTAGCAGATTCCCTTTCCCTGGCGATAGCTGCCTCTTTCTCAGCTGCCAGCTGGTCCCTCAGTTCCTCTGTCATTTTAACATACTTCTGTGCTGCTCTCTCATCAGACTCCAACAACTCAGCCTCGTGGATTTGCTTGATTTTCTTCAGATCACTTTTGTGTTTGGCTATCAGGCGCTGGATCTCTGGTTCTAGACCTTTCACTGTCATTTCCTAGCAGATTTGAAAAAAATAACTCAAAATATGAGAACAGTTAAATATGAAATTTAAACTTAAGAATTCAAAGATAATTTTATAAAAAGATGAGGACACCCTTTCATACATTGTCTTGACACCAATGATATTTTCTTACCTTTATTTTTTTAGTTTTGTCTTCAATCCATTTTTCTCTCCTCAGCTTCTCTGCTGCAGCATGCACTTCCTTGAGCTTGGTCATCTCAATAGCATGACTGTGAAATAACAAATTATTTAAGCACCAACTTACTAACTTGTCTACTGTATACATTAATGAAAGAAATATTTTGGGGAAAGAGCCAATTGATAATGTGTATTATACAGATGAATATGAACTATACCTAATACTGGCTTGTTCAGTTGTCGCTATATAAGAATTAAAATATTCTTTATCTAAGCTCTTCTTCAATACTTTACTTCTTCTTAGATACACCAATATTTTCACAAATTAAAAAAAAATGAACTTACTTTGATTCAAGAGATTTGATTTTGTCCTGATATTTTTTGTCAACAGTCTTGAGTTCTGTCAGAAGTTTTTCACATTTCTCTCCCATGTTTTTCTTATCATCTATCAGCTGCACACAGTGGTGTAAAAGGAATCTTTAGTTATGGTGTTATTACAGTTGGAATTAGAAGAAACAACAGTGTGGAGAAAGTCTTAAGGAAACTACAAAGATAATGATGGACCTCTGTATTATACAAATTTTATGGAAGGGATTAATGTATACTAGTATATAAAGAAATACCTGATCAATAAATGACAAATGTCTTCTAATAGCCTCTTCATACTCTTCTTTCTGAATATCCAGCCTCTTTTTCATTTCCTTTTCTGTCTCTCGGGCATGCCTGACAGTAAGCTCTCGTTGCTGGTTCTATGATTAAAGATAATCTATCATAATCTCTCTCCACAACAATACCACCCACACCCACAGTAAACATGACAACATCCATCTCAACATAGCCACTCAGTAGTAAACATCTCAATAATAGTTATTCATTCTTGATTCTTGAAATACAGATGTGATTGTTGTATAAATAATTTTGTCAAATTAATAAAACCTATTAACATTATAGACATGCAATTGTGTCTGCCCAAATGAGATAGAAATAGACACTGTAAAGACAGTGCTTTAAACTAGAAAGGATCAGAAAATAAAACTTCACATTGGGACTTATTTCTTAGGACACTGAAATAGCCTTCCGTCTTTTTTTTCTCTGTCCCAGCCCTTCCTTCATGTCTCCCATTACCTAACAAAAACTTTGTTTAGACAAGGGTAAAGTAACTTTACCAAAGCTTTCTGCAGCATAGAAACAGTTCTCTTCTTCTCATCCAGTTCCAACCTCTGAGACAGGACAGTGCTGGTGACCTCAGAAGCTGTAGCCTGGGCTTGCTCAATCTGGGCAATCTCTGAGGCTGAGGGCACCAGTAGGGCTGGCTTTTCTAAGTCCTCATTCAGCCGGCTGATTTCCTGCTCATCCACAGTTTTGTAATTACATTGCAATTCAATAGGTTTTACATTTCAATTCACTAATTCAGGATAATTTATGTAAGTTGTAAGAACAAATACTTGGCATCAACAGGCTGACTATTCTAAATCCTCATTGAAAATAAAACTTTTTTTAAAAATATTATTATTACAGTATAATAAAATGTATTAAAATTTTTAATAGTTTAAATTATAAGTCATTGAAAATTTAAAACCTTTTTAAATCTGGCTCATTCACCCTCATATTTTCCTATAAACTATTCAATCCATTGATCAACTATCTCAATCCATTGATCAACAATTTTAATCCATTGATCAACTATTTCAAACCATTGATCAACTATCTAAATCCATTGATTAACAATTTCAATCCATTGATCAACTATTTCAATTCATTGGTTAACTATTTCAATCCACTGATCAACTTTAAAATAAGACAATTAAAATCTGTGATAACTGATATTACAACAAACACTTACTGTATCTATTTCACTTAATCTGTCAGTGACTTGTACTTCATCAAGGAAGTCTATAATACTTTTAAGTTTGTCATCAGTGAGAAAGCCACTTTTTGAAAGCCCATCTTTCCTAGAATTGAGTTTCTGCAAATTTTCAGCTGTCAAGTTTGATTCAAGTTCCCCTTCTTGACTTTTCTCCAATTCATGCACTACATGAGAAAGTGTAAAAAACATGAAGCCATTATTTTTACAATACAATAAGTAAGTGAGCCGATGTTTATAAAGATTTACTGGACAGCATAAATTCATACATTTACACGACCAGAATTAATACTGAATCAAAACAAGTGGTTGTGAAAATTAAACTAGAGAATTGACAGAAAGATGCAACATTTGCTTGTTATAAACGCGCAATCAATTTATTCAGTTTTTACAATGCACCATTATGTATTGTTATAAAACAGTAGGTACTTATGAACCTGCCAACTAGGTGTGACTGAGGATTTTTTTCATATCACTACTCATGTCCTAAAAACCTTGTCTCTACCTTTACCCAATCACAAACCAATAACCACTCCCAAAAAGAGGCCTGAAAATCCTAAAAGTATAAGAACCACGAATGAAAAGCCACCTACACCAAGATGGACTTTTTTCTGAGCGAGCAGTGAGGAAGTTTTCTTCCTCTTCCAGTTTCTTCAGTGTGCTGTACAGGTCTTCCAGTGTGGTGCGTGTGTTGGTGTTAACATCTGTGCCACCAAAGGCTCCCTCTGTTTCAGTCTCATCTTTAACAACAGCAGAACTCTGGAGGTGGAGACAAATATTTTAATGGTAACCCTCAGGAGAATTTCAACACACATTTATAGCAGTAGTCTGAGATGCCTGGACTTCAAAAGATGCCCAAAAAGTCTTAGGTACCACTGTGAGACTGTAGGATGTCCCTGACTTAAACTAGATTTAGTTAGTACCTGACACATTTGGTCAAATTAATGGGGCCGGCTTAGTGCTGACCATACAATTCTTTCTAATGTCAAGATAACAAAATGAGACAGCTCTACTTCATTTGCCCTAGGGACCCCCAAGACTGTAAGGGCTCTTTAACTTACATTTAAACATCATGCATATAAGTGATATTTTTTAGACATTAGGCAACCTACCAATCAAAACTGTGAAAACACAAACTCATCTGGTGTGCTACTTTAAATATAGATATATATCTATATATGTCTATTTATGTATATTTGTTAACAATCAATGTAGTGATAAAACTAAGTCATCTTGCCTCACGGTGAGCCAACAAAATAAACACAGTATCCCAACAAGCCCCTCACTCACCTGACCATCAGAGCGTGGAGATAAAACAGTTGCATTCTGGCCAGCCAAGTCTCTTGATGACTCTCCATCTTTGTGCTCAGTTTCTTGGGGCATTTTCTTTTTCTTACTCAGGGGGCCTTTTGATGGACCTTTGGTAATTTTACCTGTAGCTTGTAGAAACCTAATGCTATCTTCAGCTAACTGTTTGACTTCCAATTTGTGCTCTTCTCTCTTCTTCTTCAGATCCTGAATTAAAAAAAATGTAAAAAAAAATATAGTAAAATTATAAAATATGATGGTCCAATAATTCATTAGTTAAAAATGGGATTACAAGTTCGTATTCCAGTCTTTTGAATGAAGACCTTAGAATCTCTTTATTTAACGTTAACTTAAAATAAATGAGCTATTTTTTTTTTACCTACATCAATAAAGTTAACTCACTTTTATAGCTTGTTGTCTAGCCTCTCTAGTTTTCTCTTCACGTAATTTTGATCTAGCTTGAGATTTTTCCTCCTCTGTCCCAGATACTGACTGGGAGAGTTTTTGATCCAGATCCTGTTAATATTAAGTAAGGGAAAGATTTCTAAAAACATGGTTTTTTATACATCAAGTTGAGTAGCTTTAACTAGAGCTTGTATGGGAGATGTATGTTGTCTCAACCAAAGAATGAGAGCAATAACATGTCATTTTAGTGCCAGGCCTTACACTTTAAAGACACTATGTTGGTGAAAGATGTAGAGCCACATATGGTACATTTTTTAAAAATACTTAACACAAACCTACTTTTAAATCTAACCCTAAGAGAATACAGTTGTTTCTTTCAGAGGTTTGACAAGATCCAAATGATTGATTTTGCTTAAGTTAGGCTTTTCTTGTTTTATAGCCACACCCAAATAGCAATGGAATTTTTTTTTAAAAGGGTTAAAACTAAAAGGAACAGGGTTAACTTTAGTAGTATTGTACTCCAAAATAATTCATAAATCAGTCATTCATCGGCCAAATACAAGTACAAACAATTATTAAATTCATTCAGTTTACACAGACTAAACCCAAGAAACTCAAAAACAATAAAGGTAGCCAATCATTGTTATCAAAACCACTATTAGGCAAATGCTAAAAAAACAACTTACCTGTTTCTTTTGACTCAAGAGCCTTCTAATGGCAGCTTCTGCAGCGGCACGTCTGGTTTTGTGTCTTCTGTACCACTTCTGTATTTTTAGAGCAGAAGCATTGAACAGCCCAATGTAATCCTCCACATTTTGCATTTTAGAAGAGTCTTTATTAGATCCAGGCTTATGCTTAAAGGTTTTGTTCTGTACATTGCTTGGCTGAGATGTTTTTGAATCGCTTCGTAAGCTACGTGACTGACCTGAAGACTCTGTGCTGTCCCTAACCTGATTAACAGGAGTTTTGTGTTTGATGTTTTGGTAAGAGTTCTCCATGGACGATAAAGTGGCCTTTTCTTTTTGTTTCTGCCCCGGCCGACTTATATTATTAGCCAAAGAAACAGGCCCAAAATTTTCAACGCCCTCTGCTCTCCTTCCAGAGCTTTTGGAAGACTGAATTGATCTACTGCTGTTTAGTACATCCCAGTCTTTATCATGGCGTGGTGTTCTATCCATTATATCTTGTATAAAATCATCAACAGAGCTCTTTATGACAAGAGGTGGGGAACTATCTCCAGGTGTTAGGGTATCTGTGGACCTGAAGCTGTCCAGGGCTAAATTGTTCCCATTTGTGTTGCCATCTTGCCGGTTCACACCAGACAGTTGGTTCTGGAGATTCTGTAACTTGTTGATGGAACTGGACAGGGCATTGCCGAAATCATCCATCATGTGATGGGGGGTGTAAAGTTCATCAGTGCTCTGCGCTGAAGCTGGACGGAATATATTATGAGGTTCTTCTGATCTTGCTGTTGTGTTTCCTGATGTGGGTTTTGAAGCCCAAGCAGGCTTGGCAATCACTGGGTTAGTTTTCTAATAGGATGAAATAACAATCAGATTAAAAGTAACTATTACACCTTTTTAAAAGGGGTATATGTACATTACATTTATTTTTATAAACTTCGTGCAGTTTCATGTTTTTTTTTTCATTAAAACAAAATCTACATTTAAAGCATTTTGATATTTTAGAAATCAATGTGTTATAGCATTATTAGCCATACAATCCAAAAGATTAAGATAAAAATTGAGACAGCAAGACACATACCAATCCATTTTTTATTGTTTTGCTAGTGCCCACTGGTGTCTTTAATCTCTGCATTTTTGTACTGGTGCCATTTAAAGACTGTTTTATCTTAGGGTTGGTGGAGCTTTCAAACAACATTAGGAATTCATCTGCTCTGTATCAAGTAAGAAATTATAAGTTAAAGGTGATACACCTTAAAGTTAAAGCACTTACCTCTAAATAGAACAACTATTATTGAGAGATAAAACTACTTTTTTAAAATAAACAACAGAAATCTATCATTTCATAGCCAGGAAGTTACTGATTTATAACTGTAACTTCACTGCTGCTTATCTTTAACTTTTTGATCTGTAAATTTAAGCCCTTTGTAGGTAGGTACCACCAAAGTAAAACTTACTGAGCACCATTTCTGCTGGGGTTGCCACTGGCTAACTGAGATGAAGATTGACTGGCAGAACTTCTTTGACTGCATAAAGGTGATTCACCTGCAGAATGGATGTAATAGAAACATACAGGGTTCATTTAATTTAAATATTCCTTTTTTTGCTTTATGAATTAATCAATTATATCTATGTCCATACTAGCAATCTAAATATTACCTAGTAAATCAATTCATAACACTGATTGCATGGTGATAAAAAATAATGCAGGTTATTAAGAGGCAAAGGTTCAAACAGTAGGATTAAGACTTGAATATTTTAAATGCCCATCAAATATACAAAGGCTAATGGTCATATATAGTGCTAAAGGTCCTCTCTTCTTTCTCCTCTACATTCTCTTATAAATCAAGAGAATAAATTGTTTAGTTTTTTAGGGGCCCACGGAAAAATATTTTTGTGTATAAAATCTCAACCTTTTAGTGAGCCTCTTCTGCTTGTTCTAGCCTCTTCTGAACCATTATTAGCATCCTTTGTGACCTAAAATACAATAAGCAATAATTTTAATGCAGATTCATAAATTAGATTTGTTGTATGACCCATAAATTAGATTTATTGTATGTCCTATCTAAACTTTAAGTTGAATAAATAAGTAATGAATAATGATTTTCCCCTCATGACTACAGTCATGGATAAATGCACAATTTTAAGACCTAAACTAAAACAAGATACTATTTAATGAAGCAGTTTTAATTCATAAGTCTCTATTCAAAAATTTTAATTATCACTTTACTTTTTAAAGCAATTATACTATTTGCTAAGAAGCTGAAATACAACTCACAAAATATGGTTCTCACAAAAAGATTTTTGTTCTAAAATAGTAGTTATGTATATAGGCTATATATTAATACATACCTTTTTAGGACGAATATCCACCATTGAATTAGCACGTTTACTGTGAACAGAGCCAGCATGATTCAAGCTAGATCTAGCAGAGGCTAAAGATAACTGAGATCCTGTAAGACTCAGATTTAAATCGTCACTTCTACGTTGGGCCATAGCAAAAGAATTCAATGTAAGTTCTCACCTTCTGAAGTTCAGGAAAAAAAATGGGCCTTATAAATGCTATTTTATCACTTCATACTAAACTAGGCTTTTTATTTAGCATACTTTTAAGCCTGTTAATGCCTGATAGTATTGTGTAGAAAATATTTGGGGGTAGGACATTACCCTCCCGCCCCGGTCAATTACAGACCCCCCCCCCCCACATGGCTAAAAATAACTGGAGTTGGACTATGACCCTCACTTAATGGAATATTAGGACTCCAGTTAAGGATAGGGTTTTAAGAAATTTTTAATTTTAATAGAGAAGGTGCGTAGTCTACACTTTGCCAGACTATAGAATGCTTTGGCAAAATATGAATTCTACTTTATTTCTTATTCTGTCAGTTCATTTCATACATTCTATATAATGATTTCTTTTTTAAAAATTTTTTGGCAACATGTATAATATGTAGTCTATGAGTGGTGGTTAAAATGTTCTTTTCTAAATTTATTTAGCCTATGTTTTGAAAACTAAACAACGTAAGTTGAATAGTTCAGTGCATGGCATTGAAGTAATAAAATGGCTTATAGTGTACAATGATATATGGAAAATTCAATTAATGTAGGCCTAATAATTGTTAACATGATTATATGCCCCTATCTGAAAAAGAGAAGTTTATTTTTGTTATTTGGTTCTTCTTTGTTATTGTTGAATGAGATTTTCTCCAACACAGATGAAGTAGAGTTCATGTTTCTTGATCTTGGCATATAAAATAAAGGGAAGATGTGGTCATTACTTTGCCCAGCCTCTTTCACTTTCCCCAAGGTGAGATAGGTACCCATCAGAGCTGTAGTATCATAATCTCGACTAGTTTTATGGTGAGAAATATGGCTGGACTAGGACTAGGGTTGTGGTTAGCATTGATTGACTATAATTATGTTATTGTATTGATTGACATTCATTAGCAAGCCATTGAAGCATTTCAGTTAACTGTTAGTCCAACCACCAGTAACCTAACAGGGCACCCCTTTTTTAAGAAGTCCCTTCTATCATCATACAATAGTATAGTAATAAGTATACAACACCCCCCCCCTCCCAGATATCTACTCCAAACTTTGGATCTCTACTTTTACTAACTTCACTAAGTACTTTCAAAATAGATTCTAGTATTGTATATCTAGATTAGATCATTAGGCTTAGGCTACTTAACTAGATTACTAAAAGCTAAAACTAGAATAGAATAATCTAACTTCTAACTCTAACTATTCTAAAAATCTAAATTGTAAATAAAAGAAAATTTAAGAAAACGGTAGCTCCGGTCGGTAGGCTACACACACCCCACACACTACAAAAGTAAGTGTTCATTTTATTAAGTACACTGCGATGCAAAAGATAAACTTCTAGCTAGTATAATTTATACCACTTCATTTTGGGTAAGATCTAGCATCTAGAAATAATTTGAATAGATAGATCTAGCTTCTAGATCTAAAGGTCTAGAAAAAAATCTAGATCTCTCTACTTCATTAGTCTCATAGCAGAAACATGTAAACTATTGTAAACAGTGAGCAACCACATGCGCACTAAATTCTATATATACATCCGGTTTAATATATTCATACACTATATTAAGAAATATTTTCTATATTGCTTTGATTTACACAGATTAAATATTAATAATTTAACTAACATTTAATTAATAACGATTCCTTCTTTTATTTTTAAATTGATAAATCTATTAAAATGTACTGAGAACTATTTAGTCATCGATAAATGGGACAAATCAAAAGCGTATAGTTAATGAGTGCTTCGGACCTTAGGAAACGCCATTTTGGTTTTGATGGAATAATCAAGAAGTGACAAAATCGTATATTTTCGGACTACAAATAAAGATCCTTGTTGCTTTGCTCCTCTGTAGCATGCAACATCCACATTTCTGTATAGGGTTAAGGCATGGCTGACAGGCGAAAGCTTCAAGGTATCAAAAAGTTATGAATGGCTTGCTTGCTTCCTATCGTGTGTTTTCATTGTTTCTTTCCTAACTTCATTTTTTAGCTTTGGCTACTCAGTAGTCACTTTTTTAGTGCAAAAAACTCAGGAGTAGTGTATACTACGGCACAATTTTATCATGCGTTAGGCCTGGTAATTGGTCAAATCAGCTGGCTGTATAGGACAAAATAATGCCCTCCATGCCTTCATTCAACCCTCTCACCCCCATTCCACTACTGTTCACTACTCTACTCAGAACAGACTACTCACAGACTAATGTAAAATCTAGATAACTAGATCTTAGATTGAGAGCTGTAATCTGGTTAGTAGTTATTCCTAGATCAGTGGATCTAGTGCAGAAGAGAAAACAAAAGAAATATTAGCATTGATGAGAAAAATGTAACAAAAAAGGCTGGTTATTGACAGTTCAGTACTAGATCTATAACAAAAGTAACACAAGGGTTGCATTTAGATCTAAATAAATACAAGCAAGGAACTCTAGGCCTAAATTCCCTAATTGAAAGTAACCTACTGAATTTATCTAGAATCTAGCAATTTTCTAGGCTTATCCATTTCTGTTGTAACTATCCAGATCTACCTCAGCTAGTAGATATTAGTTACTAGGCCTTGTTTTATGAATCAACACCCTGTAGTACTAACTGAGCCAGCAACAATGCCTTTTTTAATATTTCTGTAGCTATAAAATATCGAAGTGACTACTCGGAAGAAGATTTTTCTCCCCAACGTCTCCACTTAGTCGGCAAAAGATAGCTATGCGCATGCACAGTGACCTAGGGTTAGGGCTAGAATGAGGGTTAGGGATATGATTAGGGTTAGGGTTTTGTGGTTGTAAACCCACGCACGCGCAGTACCATCGAAAACATCGCCGCGATGGCAAGTCGTAGTTTCTCTCCATTGTGCATGCGTATCTTTTTCCGGCTAGCATCGGCCATAAAATATTTGGGTACTTCACTTAGATATAGTGATCCCATCAAGTAGGTCTATTTGTTGTAGACTCGAGATTGTAGTCTAAAACTTGCAAAAAAAGCATCAAACACATCCTCACCCTTTCATGTTATTGTTTGAACCAGATGCAGAGAAATAAAAGTAGAAGATAAAGTAGGCTATTAGTATTAGGGCCTGTGTAACGCATTTGAGTTGGTATTGCAAATAGTGATATATTAGGATGATTGAAGATACCGATGTCTGATAATTGACTCTTGCAAAGATAGGTGTGTTAGATTGTAATTTCAACTAGTATTAGGGTTAGTCATATGGTAGGCATAGGGTTGTGGTTAGGGATAAGGTTAGCATTGACATGAGCAATCGATGTGTATATTTTAGTTGACTACCGATAACCTAACACCCTTTTTTTAAAGATTTTATTTTCTGACATTTGTGTAACTAACTATTCATATAAGCCTATATTTATTTTGGTTATCTTTACAGGTGAGATAGATAGATGTTTAAAGAAAGTAGATGAAGGTGTGGAAACCTTTGAAGATATTTGGAAGAAGGTTTGTTATGTGTGTCACTTAGCTAACAAATACATTATTTCCTTGTAAAAGCTTCCTTTAAAATATCTAATTATAAATGTCATTGTTCAATTAGCTCACTTTTTAAAACTTTTTGGATAACAAATCTTTAAAAATGTAACAACTTGAAATCACAATTATTGTACTTCAATTAAATCTATATAAGCTGCATTGCAGAACTTAAAAAAGGAAAACCAATAGTCAGTGGGTTTTTTTTATCCATAAGTATAATTTTATTTTTAAAAATAATTTTAAAATTTAGGTAAAGTTTTAATTAAAATTAAAAACAGTATTATATTAGGCCTATAAACCAAACACTAACAATGCTGCATCATTAAACAAAACTGCACTGATTAATTTTATATGTTCATTTTATTTCACTAGACAATTTTAAACTTAACCTGTTTTTTTATTCTTATTAAATTGGTAAATTGAATCCTGAAAGTGAAAAAAAAATTGAATATTTACCTAAATACTTTTTTTTTTACTTAAAAATGAGTAATGTAACAAAAACATTACACTTAATTATTTACCACAGTAAACCCCTTGAAATATTAATTTTAATCTTATTTAATTATTTGTTTTTAACCCAATATAATATTAAAAATGGGCTTCATCATTTTCTTCATTACTACATTGCATACTACAATGGTATTCATTATGTGATAAGGTTATGATTAACTTAAGATAATTTTTTAATTTAAAATATACCATTACATAGTTCCTATTTCAAGAAAACATTAGCATTTTAAAATCAAAAGTCTCTTTAAAAAAATCAAATTTGGTTGCTTAATAAAACTCTCCTTACATTTAGCGACCCATTTTGCAGGTTCAAACTGCTACAAATAGTAATCAAAAGGAAAAATTTGAAACTGACCTTAAAAAAGAGATAAAAAAGCTACAGGTAAGAATTCTTATCACATTTTCTAAATTAATAACCCTATGGCTAAAGCTATTTTACTACTGTTAGACAGTAGCTTAAAAATAATTGATTATGGTGTAATGTATTGTTGTTTTTAATACCTATCTTTGGTCTGTTAATGCATTTTTAAAATTTTTATAGAGACTTCGAGACCAAATCAAGTCATGGATTGCCAACAGCGACATAAAAGACAAATCCTCGCTTATAGATCACCGCAAATTAATCGAGACGGTAGGTGTATTATAAAATGTTGCACTTTTTAAAAAAACAGTACTAATTTCTGAATTAGATTGTCCCTTCTATGAAATGAATCTTAAAAAATAAAAATGTGCATCTATTACTTTTGCTAAATGGTTTCTTTGTTTTATATTTGTCTGAAATCAGTAGTTTTTTTCTAAAATATGTATCAAACACTTTTTTTTTTTAAAAATGCGTGAAGGATTTTAAAATGGTTAGACTTAATCATTTTGCAGCAAATGGAGCGGTTCAAGGTGGTGGAACGAGAAACAAAAACAAAAGCATACTCTAAAGATGGGTTAGGTGCCGCAGCAAAACTTGACCCTCAGACAAAAGAGAAAGCAGAAACCACCCAATGGTTATCGGTAATTATTATTTTCATTGGCATTTTTATATTAGCCAGACTGCAATATTCAGTGATAAAATTAACAAAACTCTTTT
The DNA here is from genome assembly GCF_028476545.2 of Physella acuta. NCBI lineage: Eukaryota > Metazoa > Mollusca > Gastropoda > Physidae > Physella > Physella acuta. Next base: position 140,037 of record NW_026732815.1, read on the forward strand.
ACAACAAAATTGTAGAAAAATATGCATTGTGTAACATCATCTTGTTGTGTTGCAGAATGCGATAGATACCCTTCAATTGCAACTTGATCAGTTTGAGAGTGAACTGGAATCAAGGGCTGGCTCTAATAAAAAAAAGGGAAAGGTAGGTGAAGTAAGTATGATAATTTATAAAAATTTCATACTTTTTTTTCTTCATTCATATTAGTTAGAAATCATTTCTATTTGCTATAATTTTTATTGTATGGTCATAGAGTATACATTTCTGTTTATTTTATCCATTATTCATAAGTGAACTCCCTCATTGCTATTTTTTCTTTTATTTAAGCTGTTTTAAAAAAATTAATATCTTGGATTTTAACATTGTAGCTTGGTGAATTACTCTATATGTATGCTTTCATTTTTTTATATAGGACCCCAAAGTAGATGAGCTTAAACAGTTTCAAGAAAATCATAGACATCACATAGATACATTGGAGAAAATCATGAGACAAGTTGACAATGACAAATTGTCTGTTGAAAAGGTGAGTAATCCTGTGCACAATATTATCCACAATATAAAATTTTATTCTTCAAAACAAAATTAAATAGGCAGCTACTTTTTGTTCTTGGGGTAAATTCCATATTCTAACTAGAAATAGTATCCAGAAAAAATAAACAAGATTGTTAGTGGTTGGTCTTTATCAGCTTCAACAAACTTCATTCTGTTGAGTTAATCTTAGCAGTATTAAAGTTTTGGTTAAAATTGACATTTGTTATTAAAGTTCCTCGAGCATTGAATCAGATTCTGTTGTTTCAGATTAAAGAACTTAAGGATGATATAGAGTACTATGTGGAGTCTAATCAAGAACCTGGATTTCAAGAAAATTTTAATATGTATGATGATCTAGATCTGGAAGAAATCCGTAAGTATCATTTTATCACCATCATGGTTTTTGTATGTCTTTTTCGGTAAACCCTACATTTGCCAAGCATAATGCGTGTACCAGATATAGTTTTACTGTTAATTTCCCCATTGCCAGACCTGATTTTAATAAACTACTAAAAATGTTTCATCAACCTCATTCTCAGATATTTCCACATAAAAATCATATTTTTATGATAAACAATCTGCCTGGTACTACAGTTTAAGATCAAATAAGATATATGTTTGAATGAGGGGAATCTACACAACTGAACTAGTAGTGAAAATATTTCCACTGAATATATGCTTTAACTTTATGGAATGAAATCATGAGTTGTAATATTAGCACTTGGGGCTGGAAGCTGTATAAATGTTCTAACCCATTTTTATAATTGAATTGATTAAAAAAAACTTAAACATTATAAAAAGATCACACTTCTGTCAAGTATAAAAATATTTATTACTATTAAATAAGATATTAGCTAGATTTCAGGATTTTCTGTTATTATGCATGAAAAGCAAGATTTTTAATGTGCAGTAGGTTTATGAGCTAAATCTCAGCTTCAGTGCTGCCTTTTTATCAATCATTTCAAGTACCTTTTTGTAAAATGCTTTTTATGTATCTCTGACATTTTGTCTTTTATTTTGAGCAGCAGATGCACCAGCATTGGCGTCATCGCCAACTGAAGGTGATGAATTCATGGATAAAGTTGTAAGCACACCATCATCAACAAACTCTAGTTCTCCTTCACCTAGTCCCAGTGTAAATGCCAATCATTCCAATGTAAGTAAATCATGAGTTACAAATATCAGTATTAATGAGAAAACTGTAAATTTAAGGGTAATTAAAATCTTATGTCTAGATTTATGTGTATATTTTTTAAAAATTATTTCAACCCAATTATTAAAGAATAAATAATACCTCAAAACTGGATGATGAAAGTGAATGAAAATAATTTTTTTTTAGTTTTTAGGCATCTTTAAAAACCATATATGATTGCCAGTGGTATCTTATCATTTTTGCCATCAACACTTTGATAATAACTTGAGATTTTAAAATAAACTTAAATTACTTAAAATTGAAGAGAACTTTTACAGTCAAGCAGATTTGTGGTAAAAATTTGAATTCATAATTTTGGAGCAAACCTAAGAATTGATGATGCATAATCTTTCATAAAAATGTGAAGCTATATAACTGAGAACAATTTATTCTCCATCTAAACTTAAACATTCAATGTACCTCATTTACAGGAAAAGCATGATGATGTGGATAGAAAAAGACATAAATCTCAGTCAGAAGAGGTATAGCATTAAGTTTCTATTTTCCTTGCACACATTTTGTTATTTATTCATCTTATAAATGCTATTCTATGTGTAATGTTTTTATAGCTTAAAAACTTCAAAGATAAATTTTCACAGAAAGGATTTTTAAAAATTTCTCCTTTGTATAGTGTGCTTGAATGTATATATCTTTTTTCATATTTTTTTTGTTTCAGCAGAAAAGTGCATCACCGGCACCATTAGGCAACTCTAAACCCCCGTCTTTGGTTAAACAACATTCTCAAAAGTGAGTTGAGTTTTAAATACTTTTTGTATGGCGAAATAATTTTGGAAATGCAAAAAGAAACATGTGCGTTTGACTTCCTGACAGTGATTGAAATGACTGGTATTTCAATAAAGGTAACTTTATTTACTGGAATGTAATCTAATTCATCTCAGGTCGCAAGGTCACTACATGAGATCCCTCAGACCTATTTGGTTGGCTGGGTGAACTTAGCTGCTGCATCAGTATTGACTCCATTAAGTGTTCACAATGCTTGATGGCTCATCTACCTCTTCAAGAGCTACTTGTTGATCAACGCCATAACAAACAAATAATTAAAGATGTCATGTTTCAACCATGTAAAGATCATACATTAACTAGAACATTGCATTCTTGAAGTTTTCTGGCTTAAAAAACTGTCAAGTTATCAGCGCATTCAAGATAGTCAGTCTTTAGAAGCGGCCCAAAATGTACACATTTAATAATAAAGACTGAAAAACCATATTTTTATAGAACTTGAATATTATGGGATTCTCAAGTTCTTGGTTGTAATTAATGTTGCACTAGTAACTCTGCTAATGTATTCAAAATTTTCTAAATGTGTTTATCTCACAGCAATACTAGTGCACAAAACTCAGATAGCAACTCTGTGAATACTAACCATTATCCATCGACAACACCGGCGTCTTTAACTGCTTATGCTGCAGCTGCAGGAGGACAGCAGAACAACAGTACCACAGGTAGGCAGAGTAGTTGTTTGTCACTGTTATTGAACTGGAGCTTTAAGTGTAATTACATAGTTAGAATTACACCATATACGTTGTAGTTTTATTTAAAATTGATATTCTGAAACTTTTTTAATACTACAAAAGGCTTTAGGTTAAACAATTATTAAAAAATATTTCCTGTTGCTTGAGCAGTTCTCAACTTGTGCATGACTTAACAATAATAATAAAATAATAGTTAGAAATCACTGAATATAGTCAATTTTCCACGATCACCAAACATAACCATATTGAAAAAAAGTTACTCATGATACAGCAAAGTGTCTTTGAATTTATTATTAAATCTTTAAATCTAATTTTTAGTGTAAGCTTATGAATACAGAAATGTTTTTAAAATATAAGGTTTACAAATACAGTTCCCAATGAAATCACATTTACAGTTCTTTTTGAGTAGTTGTCTTTGACTTCACACATTTTTCAGTCTTACGGTTTTGGACGCCATATATATCCTTTTATTAGAATTTTTCTTTTTGCAAACTTTTAAAATAAAATATTGCTTTAAGTTACTGCGCTAGAAATTGGAATGCTGTAAAATTTCTGCTACGTGTAAACAGCATTCATCACTTTGTATGTCACATATAATGTATTCAGTATAAAATAGTTATATGTAGTTGTACATTTTACTATCCCAAGACTCTATCTAAAGTATTTAACAATTGCCTGAAAAAAAGATAGGGTTGTACCAATAAATCATATTTTTGTTTATGTTAAGGTTCTTTTGTTAAAAAGTGTTTATGCTTAACTCTTTAAGACCGAAATTATTTTCATTATTTTTTTCAGTATTTATGCAGCTAAACAACTCACATAGTTTTACCCGTTAACTTAAAACACGCATGTTACTAAAATAACTTAATTATAATTCTATGTCCTACACACTTATATTAATTTAAACTAATTATTTATGTATGGAAGAAAGATAATTACTTGTTTTTAAAGTAGAAAAAATAAAGAATAACTTTTTTTCGGGGGAAATGTGCTTTTGTTGGGAAAAACGCTCCGACCTAACTATTTTGATGCTGTGTTTACAAAAACTTTTGCTAGTGGTTTTACACAAAAAAATTCTATAAAATTCTATGAAATCAACCAAAAATGAAAACTACAATCAGTAAATACAACTAAAAGATTTATGATTATTAATAATCTTTATTCAGCAAAACAACCGATTAAATACATAAAATATTATTTTATTGGATGCTGGGAGCATTATTATGGTCTTAAAGAGTTAATTTGTTTGTGCTTTTTTATATTTATGAATGTTAGATTAGGTAATATGGTTATTGTATGTCCTTATAGGTTCTCGATTAACGCACACCACCACACCTTCAGTGTGGCACCGTAGCTTAACCGCCCAAACTAGCTTTCCTATTGGTAAGATTCACACATGTATACATATATATATATATATATATATTTATATATATATCACTGTTTTGAAAGTGACTTGAAGTTAGGGTTGATAAATTCCACTTCAGATCTATCTAGCAGCTCCGGGGCAAATTTTAAAATTTTTTAATTTTATCCAAGGTGTATTGTATGGATTTCTGGAATGCAATAATTGATTTAATGAGCCAAAATATTTAAAAAATATTGTTACACATTTTTAAACAACTGACCATATACATATATCAGTGTATTCAATTGTTAAAATCAATAAAGCATATTTCTGTAGTATTCAATTAAGTAAACTGTAAAAATTAATGTGGTTATAAAATTAATCTCAGATCGGGTATTTTTACATTTTAACACCTACATATTTTTCACATAATTGAGGAGCTTGTGCTAGTTACTGACAAAAACCTATTTTTGATAGCAGGATCACCAACTATTGGGAACACCACACCCCCCCCCCCCCATCCCCCCATAAGAAATGTAATAAGGCCTGGTTTAAAGGTCACTTTGCTTGCACTAAATTGGTTCCCAGGTCACTTAAAAAATAAGGTTGTGTATAGCTTTGCTTACATTAAATAGTAACTTTGCTTTTATAAATTGGGTTTCTATAAAAAAGGATGGAATATTAAATAACCTTGGGTTCTACACAAAGGGATGGAATATTAAACAGCGATAGGCTAAGTTTCATTTCAATATACTGTATAAAATTAAAAGAATAAATTTGAAATTATTTAGTATTCCAGCCCTATTCTAAAATCTTCAACATTCTTGAGAATTGCTTAGTCATTGTTTGTATTTCTTAACCTTCTCGTCTAGTTTTATCCAAGTGCAAAATAAAAAATTATAATATATAGAATCTAGTATTTTAATAATATGCATTTTCTCCACTGATACTATTAATAATTGTTTTTAATTGACTAAGATAATTAACATTTATTATCAATACTTATGTGTATATTCTTGATAGTGAACTATATACACTTTTTCCATTAGATTTTCAAAATCATATTAAATATTAGTGTTGAGTCACCATAGAAATATAGGTGTATTTTCACTCACTCCACACAAATGTCCTTATAAGACTATATTAAGCAGAAAACTACACTATTAACCATGTGATCAGTCCTTAGGTAAACATTTTTCCTATCAACAAATTAAAAAAAATAACAGACAACTTAAACCAGCTAAAAATGAAACTAGTGTTTTTCTCCTGTTCCAATTTGAAGGGAAAAAAAGAGTGGGCTGTTAATCCTCTCTGTAGCTGGGGCTGAATTTACTTTTGTCAACCCTAACTTTTAGAATTTTTTGTTCAGTTTCAATCAGGTGTGATGCAGTTTGTTTGGGGAATGGGAAGTTGTATTTACTTTTGAAAACTATTAAGTTGTTCTTTTTGTCACAATTTCTTTTCACATGAAATAATAATTATACAGGTCATCATAAGACACATCTTTGACAACCTTTGTAGGCTGACTGCTGGTTTTTTTATCACACATTTTTATTGATAAATTTATACAATTAAAGTTAAATAATCATTTAGTCTTGAACTAATTATAACATTTAATTCGTAAGGTATTAAGTATTCAAAATGGTAGGTGTATCACTTAATAGTAAAGTAATTGCTTAAAATCAATCATTGTAATCTATCACTCATTGAGATAATATTGACAATATTAATTAGTTTTAGATTAATTGGTTCCTATGAAGCTATTTTTAATGCTAATGAAAATGATTAAATGCATACAAAATGCTAAGCAGTGTTTATGGGTGCCCATCTGCATTAGTAAGGATCCAAAAAATAGACACACAACAGTTACATGTATTTTTTAAAATGGGTATAACATTTTTAAAGATGTTTCAAATGAAAAGTTTCATTAATCCATTTAGTTCTGATCTGCTGAGGCCGAGGTCTATTATTTAAGCTGTAATAAAAAATTCCTGATTAAACATTAGATAAAAATGGGGAGGCAACATACAGTACCGTCATACTTTTTGTAATGTTTTTTAGTGAAAAATATATGGATATATAGCATAATGAAAGTAACAAACATACCACTAAGAGACTTTTTTTAGACATGATGATCCATTTCATTAGTAAAATTGTCTCATAATTATTTTACTATGAATAAATACTTTCATTTGAATGATTAAAATGTTTTTATTATAATAAAAGTGAAAGATGCTTATTTTTTATAAGATACATTCTTATAACAGGAACCTAGCATTTAATTTATTGGTTTGAACTCTTGGTTTAATATCATGTGTTAAGTGTGTACTATTAAAAACTAAGGTTTAAAGAAATCTATTTTTAGACTAGTAAACACAGAGTAGCATTATTTTTTAACTTGTTTTGAATTGACTGAGCTGTTTTCATGGAGCAGCCCCCAATGGTAAACATGTCCTAAAGATCATATTAAAAAAAAAACTTCTTTGCTCTAATGTGTAGTGTGTATTCTTGAGGATCTTTACTCAGTGTACTTACATGTGGATATTTGCTTTGTTACAGATTCTACCAAACCTCATGTAAATTCAATTGATCATGCTGGATCTGCAACCATAACAAGTACTGGTACCTTGTCAAGTTCAACAAATACAAACTCTGTCTCCTTAACTTCTTCGGGAAATCCCTCTGTGCCCTCAGCGCCATCACCACTTACGGTTTCAGTTGCTGCATCTCTTAGTACTGTAAACTCTTCTGCATCGTCAGGTATCAACAATTCATCTCAGGTCCATAACAGTCGAACAGACAGTACACCTGTCATGAATGGACCTATTAGTATTAATGGTCCAACGTCGTCGCAAAAAATTAAGGTGATTAGTTTTTACTATACTGATTTTAATAGGTCTCAATTAAAAATGCTAGATAATTTTATGTCTCCTTTAATGAATCCATCGAGTTTGTCTTGTATAAAACAAAAACTTTGTTAATGTTCTATTATTGAGATTATATAATTGTTTTCCTATTGCTTTTATGTAATGGTTCAAATTAAATCACCGCCACCTTTCTGGGACAGAATGACGAGTTTTCATTGAAAACAATGGCACAGCAAGTGATTGCAAATGCTGAGTTAGAAAAAATATCGCCTTCATCTCACACCTCTGTTGAATCTTCGAGTGAGTTTAGGCATAATGCTTTTTTTCATTGTACATACCATTGCGGCAAGGAAGTGTTAAGTATTTTTCTAACCGTAACCAAAAAAAACTGATTACGGTATATTCTGTTGGTAGCTAAGTTATTGTAACTACCCAACAACACTTTAAAAAATATTTATCTGGTAGCTGTTTGAAAAATACTTAGTTTCACTAATTTAACAAACTTACAAGTTTTTAGAGTCAATAATAAGATATTACATTTTGATAGTTTGAAAACTTTCTTTTAATAGTTGGATTTATAGTTCAATAACAATTGTCCTAATATGAAGTAGTTTGCAAAATTTTGAAACTCTTTTCAGATGTGTACAATAATTCATCTCAAGCGCCATCACAACCCATTGTTACCTTATCATCAGAGCAGTGTTCAGTTGTCAGTATATCAGATCAGCAGTTAACTCAGTTGCCACAGCAACAGCAGATGCCCCAAGTTCCGCAGACGAATACTATTCACCTAAATCCATTGTTAGGAATGGCACCTCTCGGCCCAGTCCAACTTGCAAAAGAACAGCACTATCAGTCAGCTATGGTGGATGCGGCATACCACCATCTTCCACACCCTTCAGACTCTGAACGAATGAGGTATTTAAAGTAATAATTTTATTCAGTATCTTTAAGATTTTAATCTATTTTTTAAATTATATTTCAAACCCCCTAACACATTTTTCAGACACTTCTTGCCCCGCAACCCATGTCCGACGGCGTCTTATTATCCGTCAGCTTCATCTCCTCATGCTGATACTGTTGAGTTTTATCAGCGGTGTGGCACGGAAACGCTTTTCTTCATATTTTACTATATGGAGGTACAGATACAATTTCTTAATTCAGAAAACTTTTGAAGTTTAGTGGAAGTACTTGACATTGATCACAGAAAGATTAAATATATTTTTTTTTTAATTTAGGGAACAAAAGCTCAATACTTGGCAGCAAAAGCATTGAAGAAACAATCGTGGAGGTTTCATACAAAATATATGATGTGGTTTCAGCGACATGAAGAGCCAAAACAAATCACAGAGGAATTCGAGCAGGTAAAGTATCAATTTAATGTACTTATTTTTTAATATAATTAAACTTGTTACATCAGCCTTTATAAAAGTTTATGAGGGCATACATCAGCCTTTATAAAAGCTTATGAGGGCATAGTAAAGTTACCCTTTTAAACCATGAGGATGTTTTTGAGTTGATCTGTTTGTGACTTCAGCTTAAAAGATACTGTAGTCAGCATGATGCTCGGCTACCTTTATTAGTTTCCCTAAACTACATCAGGTACCCATCAGAGATTGTTGTCCACTCAAGCCTGTGATTCAAACTTGAGACATTCGGGTTTGCTCTACTGTTCAACCACACCATCCCATATACTAGTGCATCAGTCAAATTAAATAGAGGGCCTATTTTGTTTAAAGCATAGTTTTAAAAAAAATCAACAATAAAAAAGGAAATCAGAAATTTCATTTTCTTTGTATCTTACATGCAATTTTTGTAAACAGTAATTGAACTATATCTAAACAAAATTTTAAACAAAATTGTTAGGATTGTTACATATAAGTATTTACGTAGATTTAGAGTAGCATCCCTTTTGTTTACATGTTTTCATTAACCTTCAATCTATAGCAGTGGTTCCCAACCTTTTTCGAGTGGCGACCCCCTTTTATAAAAATTAAGTGACCCGCGACCCCCATAGAATTAAAAAGCCGAAATTAGTATGGAAATCAATAAGCACTAAAATAAGATTTTCTAGTAGACTTTCAATATAAACTACTCTTGATAACTGTTTTAATACCATGAGTAAAATTGCATACTATTCACTAAACATTCGAGGTTAATTTTTTTAAAGTATTTTTTTTTGTTAACGCCAACCTATGTCATTATCATTATCTTAATTTTGTTTTTAATCGAAAAATAGTGTTCAAAATAAAATTTTATTCCCGAAAAGTCAATCAATTTTACGTTTGGATATAAATGGTTAATACTACACCAAAATTGTGTCTGAAGTTTTTCATCTTACGCGGAATCATTCTACAAATCAAAGAATTCATCTTGTAATTCATTGGGAATGCTGGCAACATCAAGGGAAAAAGAGAATGGGTAATGCGTCAATGCAGATTCTTTTTTTTTCAGCTCAGAGAAATAGCGCTGCAGTTCGTTTTCAATAGATTCAAGATGCCCAGACATTTCTTCTTTCAAAATTTTAATTATCTCACAATTAGATTCATCTACCACACTGCAGAGTTTCTCAAATTTACAATATTTCCAAGATTTATTTTCTTCGCCGATTTTGCAGCTTTGATAAAAATGCCCCGAGATTATCATGGAAAGTGATAATATTCGTTCATTTCCCCTGAAGCTTCAGGTTATGCTTATGTTGATGTTCGAACACATCTGCTAGGTATGATACTCTCTCCAACCACTCTATGTCGTATTAAGTATACCAAAAGGTCTTGTTTCCTTTGCATTTCCAAGAACAATTTGATTTCAGATTTCAATTCAAAAACACGATTCACAACAATTCGTTTGACAGCCAGCGCGCTGTAGTGTAGAAGAGCAGAGCCTCGTGATCTTTATTCATGTCTTTGCTCAGTTCTTTGAAGGCTTCAGATTTTATAAAATTTACGACTTATACTAGCAATGGAGTCTTGATGGCGATTAGTGAGGGCAGTGGTTAGGGAGCTAAATCTTTTCTGCTTTCTGAAAGCCCGAGTTTAACCTAAACATAGATGGTGGACCATCCGTACAAACCCTCACAGCCGTTTTAACCCATTTTAATCATATAATTTAAAAAAACCTATTTATTTTTTTCGCCATGCTATCTTCACAAAAGAGCAACTCTTCTTTGCTATCATCTGAATAAATCTAATATATAAAGCTCAGTTCTGTATGTAATGCATATGTTTGTCGTTGGTCTTGGATGGATTAAAGTGTTATAATATTATCGTGCGCATTTCTCTAAATTTATGAGTTAAAAAATTACTATTGAAAGTTTTGGGAAATATTTTTCATTTTTCAAATTATAATAATAATTGTCGGCATGTTCATTAAACAAAAGTTTTTAAAAAATATCATCTTTTACAAAAATTCTAATTATGTCTTTATTTAGTCCTATAGCACTTACTTCCCTTTGATAAATTAGGAAAACACAATTACTTCCCTTTATAAAACCATTGCGTTAGCGGAAAATAATTTACTTTTTATTACTTTGTTTTGGTGTTGGGAAAAAAAATAATTACATAATTAGCGGGGATTGATCAAGTGCAAATGTTGTAGGTATTTTACGGATAAGCTTGGAGTATTAAAATTGTTCATTAAATTGAAACAGGCGCGTTCGTTTAAGTGAGTGCAAAAGACTGTGAATAAGTTGGGGTACTATAGTCGTTCATTAAGCTAAAACAGGTGATTCCGCCCCGGGCGTTTATGTTCGCGTTAGTGTTTTCTTTGTGTTTAGGTGGGTTTGCGTTAATGGTTGCGTTTTGATTTGGTTCGTTTTTGTTCTTTCTTTTTTCGTTTTTGTTTGTGTTTTTTTGTTTGGGTTTGTATTTGTGTTTTTGGTTGGTTTTGCGTTTGGATTTGGTTTGTTTTCGTTTGCGTTTTCGTTGTTTTTTTTTGTTGGTATTGGTGTTTGTGGTTGGGTTTGTTGCTAGGTTTTTGTTTTCGTTTGCTTTTTTGTTTGTTTTTTCTTTGTGTTTGTATTGGTGTTTGTGGTTGTGGTTGGGTTTGTTGTTAGGTTTTTGTTTTCTTTTGTATTTGTAATTGTGTAAGCGTTATGTTTGCGTTTTGTTGTTTTGGTTGGTTGTGGTTTGGGTGGGCAATGCCGGGTTTATGATGATTACTAAACACACAGGTAATGGTCTTTAACAGAAAGGTTTTTCACAGAAGCCAGAGCAGGGCCTGGCCGGGACGGCTAGTAATAAAATATAGACAAAGACCAGCAACTGCGAACACGAACTCGCGTCTGTTGATTTATCAACTTGAAAAGCAAACAATGGTGAAAGCTTAATTTCAATAAAAATGTGTTATTTAACATCTACAGACATGTAAGAATTAACTTCACCATCTTCAACATGCAGCGTTTGATGAGATTTTCTCCTATTGTGTTTTTTTTTGATTGGCATTTTCTGTCGCGACTTCATGTGATGCTTGCACTAATGCTGAGTTTCCTTGGTGAAAACTTCCAATTCGATCAAGTCTCTGACGTTTGCAACTAGCTTCATACCGACGAAAGAACTCCATATCTTTTTTGGTGTGTTTCGAATGACTCGTGTCAAATGACGTTTTAGTTTTGACCATTTTATAAACTAGTGACTGAGAACAACTTTGTAGAGTACGCTTTGCTTCTTCTCTATTCCCTTTCCAGTGATGTTAGTAAAGCCGAATTTCAAAAATTCTTCTAAATATTTGTTTTGTTTCAAATTACTAAGGTTTAGTATACCAGTTGGCGACCCCCCAGAAAGCACTTCGCGACCCCCAGGGGGGTCGCGACCCCCAGGTTGGGAACCCGTGATCTATAGTTTATTTTAGTTATATTGAGATCAAAGAATTGAGATTGCAACAATTAGTCTTTTGCTTTTCATATCATTTCTGTCTGTTATTTTAAACAATTGCTATTAGAAATCAAATGTTTTGGAATATAAATATGGAATATATAAATATGAATGTTTCATATAGCTGTTTTGCCTTTTTTAATTAAGCATTTAGATTTAGAAATTTTCTTAATGTTAGGCAGTACATTTAGCAATCACTTCTCCATTTTAATACAAAAACTTGTATCAGTGGCAGTGTCCATAGCTGTGATTAGCAAGACTTAAAATTAAGCTTTAAAAAGTATGCTTGTAGTTTGTGATATCAGTCATTTAGTTAGCTTATTGAACTTGTTAAATTAGTATGCAGTTTAAATTGAGAAGCAAATAATTTATAAACCATGTTTGAATAATTTTCTTTTGTTTTTGCAGAATCAATTTCTAAATAAAACTAGTTGTTAAATGTTAAACCAACTAGCCATACCAAAATCAATAGTGCCATGTTCATAGTAAACTGTGACAGTTATATTTGTTTTTCTTTTTTAACATATTTAAATTTAAGTAGAGATTTTTGTTTTAATGAGTTACTCAGTGGTTTTCAACAATGAATGGAGAATAAACCATACAGGTTTTATTCAACGGTGAATGGAGAATAAACCATACAGGTTTTATTCATCAAGCTATAAATTCATCAATGAAGATTAAATATATTTGCCTTTATTTTCAATCTTTGATAATTTATGTATTTTAAAATTGATACCATTTTTTTGTACTTGTTTCAGGGCACATATATCTACTTTGATTATGAGAAATGGGGCCAAAAGAAGAAAGAGGGTTTTACATTTGAATATAGGTATTTGGAAGATAGAGACTTGAACTAGTTGAGTGTACCAATCTGTTGAGACCATAACTCTGTCAGTCACTTCGTCTTACAATAGAGCTTGTGATTTTAAAAAATAAGGATACAAATGAGGAAGTTCCAGTGAGCCGTGTCAGGCAAGAGCTGTTTTTATTTTGCCACATGACAACTGCAATTAGTGCTTTGCAGCTAATTGGATCTCAGATTTAAGCAAGTATTCCTCACCTTTCATCCTCCCTCACATCAACATATATGGCATCTTGAGCTGACTATATATCAACCTGCAGTTTCAGTGGGGCCGTCCAAAACCAAAGTTTTCAAACCCACAGTGTAAATAAAAATCCAGCATTTAAGACTAAAAAAAAAACTCCTCTTGTATCAGTTTGGTCAGTGAAAGCCTTATCTATCAAGAGATGGAAACAGGAGATTGCTGAATGCTCATGGTATAGTTAATGTGGAGTAGCTGTGATCTGCTTATTTGAAAATCTCTAGTTTTGACCTCCCTAGTTACAGATTGTAAAGCCCCTTACACCCTCCCATTAGCCATATAAAGTTCGTGCTGGTTAGCAATGCAATATTTTTCTATGTTTTTGTTAAAAAAAATGTTATCTGGTCTTTCCATGGAGAAGTGGTGCAAAGGGCTCTATGATTCTGTACGATTGCTATGGTCACATCAGTATTTTAGCACTTATTCATGTCATAAGAACACAACAGAGCCCTAGTAAGATTTTATAAACAGACTTTGTTAGTAAATATCTTTAAAAAACTTGGTTGTGTGCAAATCATTTTTATTTTCAATCTGTTTGCTACTATTTCACATAAATTATGGGAAAGGTTTTGACCTGTAGCATTTAAACTGAAACGTGTAAAGGGTAAATTGTTTGTGATGGATGAGGCCATTCATTGTCTTCTTGTGGTATTTTGCTTTAGCCAAAACTTCTGCATTCAGCATAACTTAAGTGCAAATCAGGCCATTATAAGAATAGCAAGCTGAAGTTAAAATAAAATCTACAAGCACCCAGTTATTCATTTCATCTCAACAGAATCTTTTTGAAAACTTGTTCAAAATGTTTGAAGCAGCTGTAGGTTAATTTCTAGTGGAGCTCATCTTGTACTCATCACTCTGACATATCTGATGCTGTGTGGGACAATTAGTGTGCCTGAAACTGACAGTGTTTGTGTGTGCTGTAGCAGCTAGATGGTTAGGGAGGTAAAAGGTTTAAAAGTTTTGTACATAGAGGTGTGTGTGCATGTACGTTTCTTGACTACTTGTGTATGAAAATATTTTATAAATAATTCTTTTTTTTACTACTTTTTTTTTTAAACTTTAATTTTAACAATTAAAATTAATTTGTATCAAGTTCTGCTTTAAGTGTAATCATATTTTTAAATTTGTATGGAATGATTTCAATTTGGCAGGCCCAAATTGATAAAACATTTCATATATTTAATTTTTTTTTAGTTGTACTATTAAAATCAAATTTGCTAGTTCAGCTGTTATAAAATACATGCACAAGTAAACAAGTTAACACTGAGCAAAATGGTGTATGAATTGTTTGTATATAATTGAAAGCTCTGTTGTAGCATGAAGTGCAAGTTAGTGCAAAGCATATGGACCTTAAAAGTTGTGGTGCACATACAGCTAAATGATGTCTTTATTTTTGTACCACTTGCCTGTCTTGTTTGTATGCAGTTTATGGTCTCTGGGGCTCTTTTTTTATTTTTTGTATATAAGGTGACTTTGGTGACCATTGCTGCTGACAAATGAGGCAGTGCAAGGTGCAAGAAATCTTTTAAAAATACAAAAAAAAATAAATGATAAAAAAATGTCTACAGTACAAACGATAAAAAAAACATTGCTTTTGTTTTATTTCTTGATGTTTGTTTGCACATTCTTGGCTTGTTTTTTAAGGGATCTGTTCTGTTGATCTTAGGAGGATATCATGCACCTGAAAATACATCACTGGGATTTTTATTCTATTTTACATACGGGTAAAGCTATGATTGAAAAAAAAGTCTAGATTAGTCTTCGCTGTGAGTGCATAATAACCAAAATGTTTTACCTGTACATGCATTGGTTGTGATAACAAAGTGACAATCATGGAAGCTACATCATCAGCCTCTAGGTACTGCAACAAATGTTGTTTGAATCAGGAGTAGTATGGGCTAAACAAAAGTAACTAATATACAGGCTAGTGTTCATTTTAAACTAGGGATTACCTTTCTTTCTGATAAAAACTTCTTGGTTTTATCTTCGTCATTATCAAAAAGTTTCTTGAAAATATCAGTTTCAACCACTCCAGGGCTAATAGACTGAAAAGGAAAGTAGTTTATACTTGTAATCTGAATTCATAGTGCATTTGGGTCGTACTAAAGTAAGGTTTTCACTGTCAGTATGAATTGGCAATGGTTTTTTTTTTTTTTTTAAATCCTGATTTGAGAATCTTCTGTCGACTGGTACAATTTTAGTTTATTGAACTAACTTGAGAAAATTGTCTTACCGAAATCCTGATGTCAAAATCTTCTGGGTAACGGTACAATTTTAGTTTATTGAACTAACTTGAGAAAATTGTCTTACCGAAATCATGATTTGGAAATCTGGCTACCAGTACAATTTTAATTAATTGAGCTAACTTGAGAAAATTGTCTTACCAAAACCCTGATGTGAAAATCTTCTGGCTACTGGTACAATTTTAGTTTATTGAACTAACATGAGAAAATTGTCTTACCGAAACCCTAATGTGAAAATCTTCTGGCTAACGGTACAATTTTAGTTTATTGAACTAACTTGAGAAAATTGTCTTACCGAAACCCTAATGTGGGAATCAACTTGTCGCAGCTCCAACCTAAAGCCCTCCACAATTGCTCTGAGGGCAAACTTGGTGGCACAGTACATGTGGAGATCTTTGTTTCCTGGGATCAGCCGATGTCCAGACAAACTGATGGGAGGGGAGATAATTATAAAAATACTGTACTAGTTCGGTTCGGTGTACATACAGTAATTTTTAAAAAAAGTATAGTAGTATTTTAAAACCATTACACCTTCACTAAGTTTTTTCAGGTATTCCGTGGAGAATCTTCCCCCCCCCCCCCCATCATAGTCTATATTAGTGTTGAAGCAAATGAAGTCAAATCAACTCATTTTTCTTGGATGGGGGAGCTGGGGTCATAAGAATTGTATCTCTTAGTTAATACTCGTGGTTGGCAGTGAATTTTCCAGTGGCCGTTATAAAAATTAAACTGTTTAAGTTATAGATTTATATAGTAAAGCTGATTATCCGGGTGAAAAACTTACTAAACTACATGTTGTTAGACATACAGGCCTATGCTTACCTGTTAATGAATATGATGTAACCATCATCAATCTCCCTTTCTTTCATGGACTTGTACACTTCTTGAGCCAGAATAGTCGGTCCTAAAAAGTTGGTCTGTTGACAAATACATTGAGTTACGTATATTTTTAATGAACTTGAAATACTTGCATGTGCCTAGAAGAACATTACCGCCCGGTCGTGTTTGTTAAAAAAGGGGAGGGGCGAAATTTATAGGGTATTGTCTAGAGTCGTACTTAGGGGACGGTCAGTGGGGTGGCCGACCTTAGGGGGCGTCTAACGGAGTAGAATTTTTTTTTATAAAAAGCTCATTCAAAGCTGCATTAGTGAATTATACACCGTAACAGTTAAAAATGTAAACTACTACTTGGCGTTACAGACTGATTTAGCAGTTTTCTATACGGTGTGGGGGGCGGGCGTTTTTTGTTGTTGCCAGCTTGAATAACTATATATGTAAACTTTAGGGGGAGGGGGCGTACGTTGATAGTTCGTCCCATAATTAACCATTAACGTGCAATACATGCCATGGAAACTTTATTTCTTAAATCTGCATGATTCGATTCCTTTTCTTATATTTGTGTCTTACTAGTTAGCTCATTGTAAAGAAAAGAGCCTAAAATACACAGAATACTCTTCTTTAACGAACTAATACTACATAATGATGCGCACATATGTTATTAACTTAAAGGAAGCATAGATTTAAATTTTTTAAAAAAAAGGAAGCGACACTGAAGCATAAAGAAAAAAAAAATCAATGAAATGTAATGCTGTATAAGGTCGACCATAAATGACGTCACGTAGTTTAAAATGGTTGCCCCCCCCCTCCCCCTCTGCCACAACAAGCACGAGGCTCCCCTCGTTTCTCCACGAAACATAACGAAAATATCACTTTTTACAGGATTTCAATACATCACATTTTATATTCTCAGCACCCCGTAGCATTTTCATTAGCCGACCCCCCCCCCGTCATCTCCCAGAGTTTCAGACATTTTTCTTCTTTTATCCATTGGAGGGGACACTTGAAACTTTCAGAGGGGGGGGGGGGCAGAGGGCGCGCACTTAAATTTCCAGGGCGGACCCTGGTTAAAGTATATATTTTCTATTTAAATTATATTTTTAAAAAATATTTCATACAAAGAGAATCCCCCTTATTCGCGCGGCGTCATTTACTGGTCGCCCCTAACCACCACCAGAAACAGGGACGTAACTCTTATCATCGTGCCCCAGGCGTCAGGGTTCCCATTGAGCAGGGGCTCGGCGTATGCAATGGCGGCGTTGTTGATGAGCACATCCACCCCTTCCAAGTCGGGGTCAGCCCGGATTTGATTGAGCAGGGCGTTGATTTTCTCCGGCTGGCTGATGTCACATTTCATAGGGACTAAGTTGCCAGTCAGCCCGTTGGCCTTGTACTCGACTGACGTCACCTGTGGAGGACAATGCACGTGTAATCTGCTCGGTTTCCGGTCTACGCAGCAGGTGACACAGCGTTCTAAACACAAACTACCCTTTTTTACAAACTATTACCCAACGGGGCATAAGCCTGATTTTAATAACATTACCCTAAGAGAAAAACCCTCTTTGATTGAAACTATCTATAGGATTGTTTAGCTGGTTTAATTTGAACTTTAAAAAAAAAATGAAAATTATATATTTGCGATGTGAATTTATAGCTAAGTCCTATAAAAATAGTTTATGACGTCCTCAAAAATTTCGGATTTTAGATCCCCCTCCCCCGTCCACAAGCGTCCACTTTCGACGAAATCCCCCCCCCCCCCCCCCAAATTTACTATTTCAAATACATGTATTGTGTACGTAATAACTGATATACGTCTTTAGTATTTTCGATGTTTATTATTAGGCCTAAATATCAAAAGTAGAATCTAGAGGTGCCTTTATTTAACTCGAGCAATGTCGTCTTAATTTCACTTTAACGTGCTGGATAGGAGTATTATGTTTGTTTTAAAATGTTGGTACTTCACCCTTAAGTTGGACGACGTACGCATGGACACCCCCCCCCCCCCCCCCCCCCCATCAGTGAATACACAATATTTTGTGAATGAAGAGCCATTTTATAAGATATTTCTTGCCCACCGTGGCACGAAAAGTAATATTTTACTTCTTATAATTTACTCGTGTTTCATCTTCTATGAGGGCATAGTGCTGACCACACTATCCCTTCATATCTTGAGGTCACAGAAACAAATGAACTCTACTTCACTTGCCCCATAGACCGTCAGGTTTGAAAGGGAACTTTACTTTTCACATCTTCTATGAATATGACTGAATTGTGCCTATTTAGGCATGCAGATATAAAGCCAACAGTTTTAAACCAACTAGCGCCATTTCATGATTTAGTGAATAGGCAGCTAGCTAATATAGCACTAGCTTAAACGATTCTGACAACCGATCTTTATCGTAACTTCCGTTATTTATATTCCAAATCTTTTCGAGTCTGTGCCAATGAGTTCTCTATCAATTACCTCGGAATATAGGCCTACTCAGTGTTTCGTTTAGACTTTTTTCTCCGGGGGTGGGGGAGGGATACTTGTAAAAGTATATTATCTCTAAATGAATTCTATTTCGTTCGGAGTAGGGTAGTGACCCCAGAAGAGATGACTGAAAGAAACTCTGAATATACTTATAGTGTGGTCAGCAGGCTACTTTGCCCAGCCGCCTCTACTTTCCCTAATATGAGTCAGGTAGACAACCCATCAGAGCTGGGTGGATTCAACTTTCTCGAGTGCAAGATCCGAACTCGAGCCTTTCAGGTTAGCAGTCGTGCGCCCTGCAACGGACCACGCTGGTCTATTTATTACATTTTATATAAGTGAAGTAATTCGTTTAACCAGTAGTACTAGTTGCATAGATGATCATAGATCCATCGTCTATCATCAATAACCATGACCTCGGTCTTCATCGTGAAGGCAAGAACAGATCTAAAAATAACGATAGCTAGGCCTGCCGGGTAGATCTATATTACTAAACAAATGTTTAAAGAACTAAAAATGTCACCTCTAGATCCGAAATGTCCCTGGCTACACCGATCACGATCATCCCCAGTTCCACAAGCAATTTAGTGATCGATGCACCAATGCCACGTGACGCACCAGTGACCATTGCAACACGACCGATCCATTTGTCCATCCTGCGGCAACTTTTTGGTTGAAATAGTAATTTGGTTGACAAGGTTTTATTTCTTGGCTAACGATGTTAATAAAGCCAGCAACTTGCTTTTACACACTAGTCGAAAAAGAACGCACCGTAATTTCCATGGTTGCACTGGTTCAATTGAGTGCTTTGATTTCAAGGTGCGCAATGTCACCAACACGTTTTTCTCGGGAAGTTGTAATAAATGTACACATCTAACTCAGTCCATTAGGACCCAAATACATTTTCCGAAGGGGGCACCTGAAATCTTCAAGGGGCGGGGGGGGGGGGGGGGGGGGGAGCACTGCCGCTCGAAGTGATTCCTAAATAATTATTTACAGGGGTGCTCAGATATTTTTTACTGCACTTGCAAAGGACTATAGCAGCTATTTTTGGCCACTATAAACAGTCCTGCATTGCTAAACTGAACGTCAACGGCAGGTTTGTCTTGTGAATGTGTGGGTGGGGGGGGGGGGGGGAATAGGCTGGGCTGCTTATTTTACAAACGTGTATGCAAGTTCCATAACATTTGAGAACGTAAAAATGCCATTTTTGTACATCTTCACTAGTCAGAACTTACTAGAAGTCAGAAGCAACTTGATAAGCCAGTTGTAAAAGTTGATGGGGGGGGGGGGGGGGAGAGAAAGTTCTCTTTCCCACCTTCAGGTTGTTTAATAAATGATATTCCTTCAGATAGTTTGAAGACCCAATGTTTAAACCAAGTGTTCAGCTTCTTGATTCACACATTACATTATTTTTCCCCTTCCAGAAAACTGACTTCAGCACTAAGGTTAATCAACCAGACCAATGCCTCGGACAGTCCCTTGACCGTCCAGAAAAGAAACAGTCTTTAAACCAGATTGGGGATAATGCGCCAACAAGAACAACTTGCCTTAGTACACAGAAGATGGTTACAACAAAAACAAGGTGGTCTGACAAAAAACACAGACAATCTGTTTAGTGTATCAGGAGATACTTTTATTTTTCATACAAAAAAGTCAAACAGTATATTTACACCTGCTTGAAACAAATACAGAGATCCCTACTTATGAAAAAACTTTGAGATTCTGTTTTCTTTCTGCAATCTCGATACATGCGACAAATTTTAATTACTATCCAACACATTTCAGCTACATTGAGATCTATACTTTATCCAATCATCGATGTACATTAAAAGGCACACTGATTCGGCAACTCAAAAATGCAGATTAAAAAAAAAATTCTATTTAAATTATTTTGTTCGGTGGTTAATCACACAATGGAATAGTTAGTTGAGAAAATAAAATTTTTTTATCTCACAATAGTAAACAACTTACTACAAACTTGGCAAAAGACCAACAAAATTATGCTTTAAAATTGTGGAAATGTACACTTAAGATGTACTTGAACAAAAAAAAAAAAAAAAAAAAAAAAACCAAAAAAAAAAACAAACACCAAAAACTTATTAAAGAAACAGTCTTTTAGACAGCCATGATGTAGTGTTCACGGGACAACTCTTCAGCTAAAGAGAAATCTTCCATCTAGGAGAATAGAAAAAAAAAATGAAACGTCAAAATAAATTGTGGCTAATGGGTTAAAACCATTTTAAATATAAAACCTAAAACAATATTGTGGTTAATGCGTTGAATAAAATCATTTTTAATATAAAACCTTAATAAATATTGTGGCCAATGTCGAATAAATCTTACCTTTTCACAGGCTTTGGGGATATCAAAGACAGTCTCATTCTTGATGCCAGGGGTGACATTGATGAAGCCAACATTTTGTACAAAGTCAGCTAGGGAAGAATAAAAATGGTTAAATTTTTGTAAAAGTTAATTCAATGCTCAGATATATGTAAGCTGTATGGCTTAAAGAATGAGCATGTTAATATTGTAAAAGCTAACCAATAATGTTTGCCGTGTGTTTTTGTAGGGCTTCAACTTAAAGATGCAAGGATATAACTAAACATGTACTCTTTTCTTAAACACTAACATTTTAAAAGTAGTTATACTACTCAGAACATTTCACAGGACAAGTTGACAATGTTTTTCATTTTAAACTTGTATTTAAAAAGTTAAGGCATGCTGAGTCTGCTTTTGGGAAATAGTTCATTTATACAATAGATTTGTGAAAGAATGCTTCCAAGTGCAATTATGTATAAAAATTTCATAAAATAATCAGACAAGAATGTATACAAAGACCTTAACCCACAAATAATTTTTTTTTAAATGTAAGTAATTACACAAGACAATCTAAAAAAAACTTGGCAAAGCTCAATTTACAGGTTCTACAGTGCATTCACATTTCTCGAGTAATCAGCTTGACCAAATACCACATAATTTTCAAGCTAAATATTTCCAAGTACAAGACTTAATCCCAAAACAAATTAAACTGAAGTTTAATTAAATTAACTACACTGAATATGTACAAGTAGAAATGCACAAGCTTTGAAAAACAACCCAGTACACCAATAAATGCAACAAACATTTAAAAAAGTATCCAGAATTTAAAATTAAAATTTACAGCTACTTTTAGTAAACAGTACAAGTTTTAAAGCGCCCAATAGCTGTAAGTTTATAAAAGCTAGCATATCCGAATGGAAAACCAATTTACCTTTGCGGAGACTTCCGGTAACAGTTTCTCCCACAGGCACACACTGATTGTTGTCCAGGAGCTGCACGGAGACAAACACTTGAAAAGATTTTCCCTTCACCTCGAAACCTGACACTTTGAATCCACCCTCAAGACCAAGATAATATTCACCCATTGATTTGGCAGAATCTGAAAACAGAATTTGATAAAACAAGTTATTTAAATTATAAATAAGCTAAAAAATGTACCTTGTTAGCGTAACCTTTAAAATGAAGGCTCAAATCATTAAAGCAAACACTATTCCAACTATGTGTCAGAAATTATCTTACCAGGAATGCAAGCTTTACGGAATGGACGGGTGAGTTCTTTAGTCCAGCATTTGTCTTTCTTCAGGTCAACGACGTACAATTTGCCAACCTACAACATGAACATTGATTAACATAAAATCAGAGTTAACTAAAAAAGGATTTATGGTATAAAAATAATGTCAATAAGATACACATACCCCTTCATCGTATCTGGTGACGATCTGATACTTGTTGGAGAAATCCCCGTTAACGTAGTCAAGGAAGGCAGCAGTGCGATTGTTGGTAGCGTCATAGGACACTTTGATGTATTCCTAGAAGCAGGAAGAAAAATTAGGTCAGAAAATGTCAGTGGATAACCAACTCTGGATGTAGGCCTACATTTTCATAAGATTAAACATTTTGCATACGGTAAAGGCATTTAAACAACTATCTGATAAGCAAAACGTGGCCTAAATTAATATTTTATTTTGCAGGATAGTCACTATCTTATAACTATCACCTAAGTCTTATTTTTAAAAACAAATTTGAAAAAATAAACAACTTTAACACTTATCTAAAAAAAAAAGGTAGCTTAAGTCAAAACATTCAAAAGCTACTTTGGATGTTGTGACATGACTGACAAGATGTTTGAATTTGAATAGATAAGAGAAAATTTGCTTATGCATGACATTCAGGTAACTGTTTAGATATTTAATCGGTTGATGATAATTACCTTCAGAAGGCCATGGCGTTTTTTAGTGGCCCATCCTCCAATTGAAGCTTCAGCTCCCTCCCATTGGTCAGGTGTGCAGCAGGCATAACCAAGTGCTACAACTGAGCACAGAGTGACTATAACAGCTGTGACTTGCATTTTGATCTGTAAAATAAACATAGGCCTACTTATGTTCAGTGTACATATGTTTACTAATACGAAGTTGATTTAAAATGTAATTGTGAAGATTTCCTGTTAAAGATTTGATCTTTACACATGCAACTTATTGGCAGCACTATGAAGTAATAATGGTTAATATATAATTTTGATCTGAATATCACTGTAAAACCTATCTGCAAATAATTGGCTGCAGCTATTCACAGTCTGCCATGAATAGCCCCTTTAAACATTTGTTTAGTAATATACCCGGCAGGCCTAAGTATCGTTATTTTTAGGTCTGTTCTTGCCTTCACGATGAAGACCGAGGTCATGGTTATTGATGATAGACGATGGATCTATGCTACTAGTACTACCAATCAGCATAGCATTTTTTACTGTGATTTTGTAATTCTATATATGCAATGTACTGTTATGTAGCTGCATTAGACCTAACCAAATCCTTAACCCTAAATTAGTCTATACCAAGAAAAAGAAAAAAAAAACTTTAGTCAAAAGGAATAAAACGCCATGAAAACATGATGCCTGATGCGTAACCACTTCTACTTCTACCAATGGAGAGTTACTTCTAGAATGAAAAGATGAATGCCATACGCAAGATGACCAATATGCACGCGTGCACAGGACCATAAATTTTAAAATGATTGGTCTGCTAAAAATAGCCACAACTAACAGCTCTAAACTTAAAGGCTATATGTAGTTTACTGTAAATAGACACTCAAATCATTGAAATCTAGAATTTGTAAATTGTGTATTGTGGTGCAAAGCTTGATAATGTTATGGTCAGAAAATTATGTTGGGCTATGGTAATACATGGGGATAGGGTTAGTGTTGATTTGCAAGTTAATAGTATTTTGTTAAATAACCTAACAATTTTTAAGAAGATTACATTGTGACATCGGACATTAGTATGACAAAAGTTTAGTCTATAGGCCTATAGTAAAATATTTGATGCAATTTAATTTCTTTGAATGCCTTTTAAGGCTATATTATTGCAGGTTTTTTTCTTTAGTGCTTCTATGAGTATGAATATTGAAAGGATGAATGAAAGCGATCTTTACTAATAGATCTAGTACTAGTATTAGTAGATAAGAACAAGTGGCCTACAATAATATCAAATATGAATGGGAATAAAGTTTCGATGGACTAAGATTGGGCCTTGTTAAATGTAGTTTCTATAAATACTATTGGTTCCACTATAAGTTTACTCTACTAGTCAACTCGAATCTAGATTCTTATTTATTTATATTTTAGAGTCTAGATAGTAGGCCTATTAGTCTAGATTCTAGTTCTAGAATATAGATTCATTTAGCACCACACCAAAATATTTATCAATATTACACTCAAACTCAACACTACCAGTAGTCTAGACAGGAGTAGACCTATCACTTATTTAATTAATTAAAGAAGAAGGTACCCTTAAGGTGTTATGCCCGAACTTAAGTTCAGTAATAAGTTGTTAGATCTAGATCTAGTAGATCTAGTCTAGATTCTAGATCTAGATCTAGACTAGATCTAGTAACTGTTACTTGTTGTTAGGCCTAGTGCCAGTCTATAAAATTATAAATGCAATAGCTTCTTTGAAACGACATATTCACACAAATCTAAATCTAACTAAAATAAAAACAATTACTAAGGAATTAACTAAAAATCAATCTCGAGAGTGGACTTAGAATTTAGATCAGAAAAGTTTTTGAAAAACTGATGACTCATGTCAATGAATTGAATGAAAATGTCATTGTCAACTCATATCGCAAGAGTTTATCCAAAGTGTTAGATCTAGATATTAGTTTAACCTAATTGAAGATAATTCTTTAAAACTCAGTGATAATGAAATGAAAACTTACCGATGAAATTTGGGTAGTTGACTTCTGTCTTTCAGTACGTGCTTGGCAACTGAGCGCAGACGTTCGAGCTTTTGTAGAAGTAGCTTTGTGTTTACCAGAAACTTTCGTTCACGTGACCCTTGCTAGTCACGGGATGCACTGTTATTATAAAAAGCTAAATATAAACATCTGAAAAACTCAAGGTCGTGGTAGTTCACTGAATCTACCCTTGTATTTTACGGTATAATAATAACTTTAGGCCTATATCATGTGGTATTCGGAATAATATTTTAGAAATTCGGCTTTAGAATGTGTAAAAATTAGAAGAAAGACAAAATTTTAAATCGACCCCTGCTGGCAGTGAAGGCGTTAGACGTGATACTTAACTTACGTAACTAGTTAGTTACGTACTTACGTAACTAGTTAGTTACGTAACTAGATCTAGATCGAAATTACCAACAAATAGAATAATATAGATCTAGAATCTAGATCTCTAGATCTAGTTCTAGTAAACTAGTAAACTATATCGAGTTCTAGATCTATACATAGAAATCTGACTATTCGTAACTAGAATCTTCCAAAGTTCTATGTTCGTTTTTTGTAGATTTACAAATAAAAATAAATGATATTTGTCATTATTTGAGGCCAGTGTTTCTTCCAGACTTTTTTCTCCGGGGGGGGGGGGGGGGCACTTGAAATTTTCGGGGGGGGTGGGGCGGTAAACAAATTTTCTTTCTACAAAATTTTTATTGTCAAGATTACACTGACCAGTTTTTTTTAACCACTGACACCCCACCCCTCCCCCTCCAATAATAGTGCATTTTTGGTTTGGCGTCACCCCCTTCCCACTATTATTTTTTAATTTACCAAATAAAAACATTGTTTTGACAGAAAATGTTTCGATTTGGTGAAATCTTTTTAACGGGGTCATACGATGCTGACCGCACCCACTCTCCCGCCATGTGAGGTTACTGTTTTTTTTTTTAAATTATCAACACAAATAAAAAATAAAGATTAAGAGTAAATGAAAGTGCGACATCATGCTCACAACCCCCCTCTATTGTCACACAAGTCACAAGTCCGACCCCCCCCCCCCCCCCCCGGAGTGTTTTGTGGCGTCATTTAACTACGATACGGACGCAGAGGCGTAGCGACCCTTCCCGGCGTCCGGGGACATACTTTCAATTTGGCGCCCCCCTCGGGAGCAAATTTTCGATTTGCACCCCCCCCCTCGAACTTTTCATTTGCACCCCCCCTCAAACTTTCAATTTGGCGCCCCCTCCCTAAGGTCGGCGCCCGGGGACATATGTCCCCCTCCGCCCCCCCTCGCTACGCCTCTGTACGGGACGAGATGCAAAAACTTTTAACTAATTACTTTCTTTTATCAGCCATACTCCCAGTCAGTTCAACAGTATGCTACAGGAACTTTGTTTTTAAGAGATAATCGCCCCCCCAACTTAGGAAAAACCCTTTTTCTAGCCCCGAGATGGGAGACGGGACTTTTTTCTTCCTGCTAGGTCATGTGACTGAACTTGGGGTAAATGATTTTTACTGGGCCTACACAAAGTATAACACAAATGGGCCTATACAGATACACATCTTTTATCCCGACCTGAACTCTGTTCACCCAAATTCACCAGCGCAGTTATATGTTTACACACCGTCCCCCGCCCCACTCAGCCTCCCCACCACTTGGGAAAATTTGAGTTTCTTAAAAAAGCTATTTCTGATATGCAGTGTTTCTTCTAGACTTTTTTTCTCCGGAGTGCTCTTGATATTTCGAGGGGGGGGGGGGGGGGGCGGACACTGGTAAAAGTATATGTTTTCTATATAAATTCCATTTCGAAGAAACTCTGATGATATGGCTGAAAGCTACATACCTAATTCAACATTAGACTAAATCTTAAAGAAAGAATGTACCTCTAGCCCCAACTCCAAACTCATACATAGTAAATTCATCATCTATATCTATATATATAATTCTCTTCTGGGAGCCGTTAGAAAACAAGCTGCAAGCGCGCCTTTGCAGTCCCCTCTCTTCCTCTCTATCACTATCACTACCACCCCCACCCCACCCCCACATGATCTGGTGAGCTGTGGTTCACTCTAAATGTTTACAAATCGTAGAGCCGGGTTTGTTGACGGCTATTAGGGGCAGATAATTTAGTTTGAAACGATTTTAAACTTACAGGAGGTAACTAAGAGGAGGCTGCTTTCACGGGGGGGGGGGGGTGTAGGGTAGGGGTTGGGGAAAGGAGGGGGGTTGGTGTTTTAAAGCAAATATTTTCAGTGGCAGCATTGGTACTGTCGAATTCACAAATTATGAATTCCTGAAAAGAAGAAAATAAAACAACTAAATAGCGGCGTATGATACGCCGCGGGTCGGGCTCGTTATCTTATATTCAGTGAAGCGGCCATCAAAGTATAAAATAAAAATACATCATTGCGTTCAAATATTTCGCCAACGCTCACGATGTAGGTCATAGAACTCTAGAGAACCGTAGTTAGTGACCTAAGCTCCAGACAAGACAGAAAACTATAGAGAGCTGTTG